>NC_057794.1:555620435-555644687 GCF_018294505.1 Triticum aestivum | reverse complement strand
TGTGCGCTGTAGGCACAGAGGCACAACTAGCGAGTGTGTGTGTGTGTGTGTGAAAGAGGAGTAGATAGATTATTATCAAGATCGATGTGCCACCCTACTAGCTCCTTCGGTGCCGGGTAGTGTGTGTGTGTGTATGTTTGAGAGAGAAGCCAGTCGATAGATTAGTATCAAGATCGAGGTGTCACCCTACTCCTTCGGTGTTGGGAAGTGTGGGTGTGTGTGTGGGGGGGGGGAGGCAGTGACACTCACATATCTCTACTCTTATAAAAACAGAGTTGGTGATGATGGTGTTCCTGCCATCCTGCAATATAGGCCATCCAATTTATATCCGACGGACATGAATGAAACAATGGCAATTTTGCAAAAAGATACCCACACCCCTCTCCGCATTTGCAAATAAGGCATTCCCTCGTTCATCCTTTTCTCCCACAAGATAAACTTCTCATACAAATGCATCTTGATGTTCCGTGCAACGCATGGGCATCTTGCTTGTAGGGAGAAGAAGTTTGTGTGACACATATCTAGCTATATTAAGAGATAGGTAGATAGCATACGTGTGAGAGACATTAGTGGCTACGGGTGGACGGAATTAAAGGGGTGGGCGTGTTAGACATAGAGAGCGTGTGTGTGATACGTCTCCAACGTATCTATAATTTTTGATTGCTCCATGCTATATTATCTACTATTTTGGACTATATTGGGCTTTATTTTCCACTTTTATATTATTTTTGGACTAACCTATTAACCGGAGGCCCAGCCCAGAATTGCTGTTTTTTTGCCTATTTCAGTGTTTCGGAGAAACAGAATATCAAACGGAGTCCAAACGGAATAAAATCTTCAGGAACGTGATTTTCTCACCGAACGTGATCCAGGAGACTTGGACCCTACTCCAGGGAGTCAAAGAGGAGGTCACGAGGGTGGGGGCGCCCCCCCTAGGGCACGCCCCTGCCTCGTGGGCCCCTTGGTGCTCCACCGATGTACTTCTTCCTCCTATATATACACACGTACCCCCAAACGATCAGAACAGGAGCCAAAAAAACCTAATTCCACCGCCACAACTTTCTGTATCCACGAGATCCCATCTTGGGGCCTGTTCTGGAGCTCCACCGAAAGAGGGCCGTCATCACGGAGGGCTTCTACATCATCATAGCCCTTCCGATGAAGTGTGAGTAGTTTACCTCAGACCTTCGGGTCCATAGTTAGTAGCTAGATGGCTTCTTCTCTCTTTTTGGATCTCAATACAAAGTTCTCCCCCTCTCTTGTGGAGATCTATTAGATGTAATCTTCTTTTTGCGGTGTGTTTGTTGAGACCAATGAATTGTGGTTTTATGATCAAGTCTATCTATGAATAATATTTGAATCTTCTCTGAATTCTTTTATGTATGATTGCTTATCTTTGCAAGTCTCTTCGAATTATCCGTTTGGTTTGGCCAACTAGCTTGGTAGTTCTTGCCATGGGAGAAGTGCTTAGCTTTGGGTTCGATCTTGCGGTGTCCTTACCCAGTGATAGAAGGGGCAGCAAGGCACATATTGTATCGTTGCCATCGAGGATAACAAGATGGGTTTTATTTCATATTGCATGAATTTATCTCTCTACATCATGTCATCTTGCCTAAGGCGTTACTCTGTTTTTAACTTAATACTCTAGATGCATGCTGGATAGCGGTCGATGAGTGGAGTAATAGTAGTAGATGCAGAATCGTTTTGATCTACTTGTCACGAACGTGATGCCTATATACATGATCATGCCTAGATATTCTCATAACTATGCTCAATTCTGTCAATTTCTCAAGAGTAATTTGTTCACCACCATAGAATACTTATGCTCTTGAGAGAAGCCACTAGTGAAACCTATGGCCCCCGGGTCTATTCTCATCATATCAATCTCCATCACTTTAATCTTGCTTTGCTTTTTTACTTTGCTTTTACTTTTTTACTTTGCATCTTTATACCAAAAATACCAAAAATATTATATCTATCAGATCTCACTCTCGTAAGTGATCGTGAAGGGATTGACAACCCCTAATCGCGTTGGTTGCGAGTAGCTATCGCTTTGTGCAGGTACGAGGGGCTTGAGCGTGGCCTCCTACTGGATTGATACCTTGGTTCTCAAAAACTGAGGGAAATACTTATGCTACTCTGCTGCATCATCCCTTCCTCTTCGGGGAAAACCAACGCAAGCTCAAGACGTAGCAAGAAGGATTTCTGGCGTCGTTGCCGGATAGTCTACGCAAAAAGTCAACATACCAAGTACCCATCACAATCCCTATCTCTCGCATTACATTATTTTCCATTTGCCTCTCGTTTTCCTCTCCCCCCCAATTCACCCTTGCCGTTTTATTCGCCCTCTCTCTCTCTATCCTCCCTCTCTATTTGCCTCTTTTGCCCGCTTGCTTTTTGTTTGCCCGTGTGTTAGATTGCTTGTTTGTCGCGATGGCTCAAGATACTACCAAATTGTGTGACTTCACCAATACCAATAATAATGATTTCCTTAGCACTCCGATTGCTCCTCTTACCGATGCTGAATCTTGTGAAGTTAATACTGCTTTGTTGAATCTTGTTATGAAGGATCAATTTGCCGGCCTTCCTAGTGAAGATGCCGCTACTCATCTGAATAGCTTCGTTGATTTATGTGATATGCAAAAGAAAAAAGATGTGAATAATGATGTCGTTAAATTGAAGCTATTTCCTTTTTCGCTTAGAGTTTGTGCTAAAGCTTGGTTTTCGTCTTTGCCTAAAAATAGTATTGATTCATGGAACAAGTGCAAAGATGATTTTATCTCTATGTATTTTCCTCCCGCTAAGATCATCTCTCTTAGAAATGATATTATGAACTTTAAACAACTTGATCATGAACATGTTGCACAAGCATGGGAGAGAATGAAATTAATGATACGTAATTTCCCTACTCGTGGTTTGAATTTGTGGATGATTATACAAAATTTTTATGCCGGATTGAATTTTGCTTCTAGAAATCTTTTAGATTCGGTCGCGGGAGGCACTTTTATGGAAATCACTTTAGGAGATTCTACTAAACTCCTAGATAATATTATGGTTAATTATTCTCAATGGCATACTGAAAGATCCTCTAATAAAAAAGTGCATGCGATAGAAGAAATCAATGTGTTGAGTGGAAAGATGGATGAACTTATGAAATTATTTGCTACTAAGAGTATTTCTTCTGATCCTAATGATATGCCTTTGTCTACTTTGATTGAGAATAACAGTGAATCTATGGATGTGAATTTTGTTGGTAGGAATAATTTTGGTAACAACGCTTATAGAGGGAATTTTAATCCTAGGCCATATCCTAGTAGTCCTTCTAATAATTATGGGAATTCCTACAACAACTCTTATGGAAATTATAATAAGATGCCCTCTGAATTTGAGAATAGTGTTAAAGAGTTTATGAATTCACAAAAGAATTTTAATGCTTTGCTTGAGGAGAAATTGCTTAAAGTTGATGATTTGGCTAGAAACGTTGATAGAATTTCTCTTGAGGTTGATTCTTTAAAGCTTAGATATATTCCTCCTAAGCATGATATCAATGAGTCCCTCAAAGCCATGAGAATTTCCATTGATGAGTGCAAGGAAAGGACCGTTAGGATGCATGCTTCCAAAGATGCCTTTATTAAAGCGTGTTCCTCCAATTCCCATGAAAATCAAGATGAAGATATAAAAGTTATTGATGTGTCCCCTATTAAATCTTTGTTTTGCAATATGAATCTTGATGAAACTGAATATGATCTTCCTTTACCTAGAAGGCGTTCTAAAAATTTGGAGTATTTAGATCTTAATGATGAAATTGATGAAAGTGGGATTGAAAGAAATAAAAATCTAGATGTTGCTAAACCCACTATATTGGATTTCAAGGAATTTAATTATGAAAGTTGCTCTTTAATTGATTGTATTTCCTTGTTGCAATCCGTGCTAAATTCTCCACATGCTTATAGTCAAAATAAATCCTTCACCGAACATATTGTTGATGCCTTGATGCAATCTTATGAAGAAAAACTTGAGTTGAAAGTTTCTATCCCTAGAAAACTCTATGATGAGTGGGAACCAACTATTAAAATTAAAATTAAAGATCATGAGTTTTATGCTTTGTGTGATTTGGGTGCTAGTGTCTCTACTATTCCCAAGACTTTGTGTGATTTACTAGATTTCCGCGATTTTGATGATTGCTCTCTAAACTTGCATCTTGCGGATTCCACTATTAAGAAACTTATGGGAAGGATTAATGATTTTCTTATTGTTGCAAATAGGAATTATGTTCTCGTAGATTTCATTGTTCTTGATATAGATTGGAATCCTTCTTGCCCTATTATTCTTGGTAGACCTTTCCTTAGAACGGTTGGTGCGATTATTGATATGATGGAAGGGAATATTAGATTTCAATTTCCATTAAAAAAGGGCATGGAACACTTTCCAAGAAAGTAAATAAAATTTCCATATGAAACTATCATGAGAGCCACTTATGGATTGCCTACCAAAGATGGCAATACCTAGATCTATCCTCGCTTTTATGCCTAGCTAGGGGCGTTAAACGATAGCGCTTGTTGGGAGGCAACCCAATTTTATTTTTATTCCTTGCTTTTAGCTCCTGCTTAGTAATAAATAAATTATCTAGCCTCTGTTTTTGTTGTGTTTTTTGTGTTTAATTAGTGTTTGTGCCAAGTAGAACCGTTGGGAAGACTTGGGGAAAGTCTTGTTGAACTTGCTGTAAAAAACAGAAACTTTAGCGCTCATGAGAACTGCTGTAATTTTTATTTTAAGAGTGATATTTAGTTAATTATTTTTGCATGTGATTAATAGATAAATTCCTCACGTCCATAAATTTATTTTAGAATTTTTGGGGTTCCAGATCTTGCTCTAGCTACAGATTACTACAGACTGTTCTGTTTTTGACAGATTCTGTTTTCCGTGTGTTGTTTGCTTATTTTGATGAATCTATGGTTAGTAAAATAGTTTATAATCCATAGAGAAGTTGGAATACAGTAGGTTTAACACCAATATAAATAAATAATTAGTTCATTACAGTACCTTGAAGTGGTCTTTTGTTTTCTTTCACTAACGAAGCTCACGAGTTTTCTATTTTGAGTTTCGTGTTGTGAAGTTTTCAAGTTTTGGGTGAATTCTTTTGATGAATTATGGAACAAAGAGTGGCAAGAGCCTAAGCTTGGGGATGCCCATGGCACCCCAAGATAATCCAAGGACACCAAAAAGTCAAAGCTTGGGGATGCCCCGGAAGGCATCCCCTCTTTCGTCCACTTCCATCGGTAATTTACTTGGAGCTATATTTTTATTCACCAACATGATATGTGTTTTGCTTGGAGCGTCTTGTATTATTTGTGTCTTTGTGTCTTAGTATGCCACAATCATCCTTGTTGTACACACCTTTTGAGAGAGCCATACATGAATTAAAATTTGATAGAATACTCTATGTGCTTCACTTATATCTTTTGAACTAAGTAGTTTTGCTCTATGTGCTTCACTTATATCTTTTGAGCTATGTAGTTTTTCTCTATGTGCTTCACTTATATCTTTTGAGCTAAGTAGTTTTGCTCTATGTGCTTCACTTATATCTTTTGAGCGTTATAATTTTGCTCTATGTGCTTCACTTAGATCTTTTAGAGCACGATGGTGGATTTGTTTTAAAGAAACTATTGATCTCTCATGCTTCACTTAAATTATTTAGAGAGTCTTAATAGCATGGTAATTTGCTTAATAATAATATGCTTGGTATTCAAGATTTGTGAAACTTTCTTTTGAGTGTGTTGAATACTAAGAAACGATTGAAGCATGATAATTGTTTTGAGATATGGAGGCGATAATATTAAAGTCATGCTAGTTGAGTAGTTGTGAATTTAAAGAATACTTGCGTTAAAGTTTGTGATTCCCGTAGCATGCATGTATGGTGAACCGTTATGTGATGAAGTCGGAGCATGATTTATTTATTGATTGTCTTCCTTATGAGTGGCGGTCGGGGACGAGCGATGGTCTTTTCCTACCAATCTATCCCCCTAGGAGCATGCGCGTAATACTTTGCTTTGATAACTTCTAGATTTTTGCAATAAGTATATGAGTTCTTTATGACTAATGCTGAGTCCATGGATCATACGCACTCTCACCCTTCCACCTTTGCCAGCCTCTTTAATACCGCGCACCTTTCGCCGGTATCATACACCTACCATATACCTTCCTCAAAACAGCCACCATACCTACCTATTATGGCATTTCCATAGCCATTCAGCGATATATTGGCATGCAACTTTCCACCATCTAGTTCATCATGACACATTCATCATTGTCATATTGCTTAGCATGATCATGTAGTTGACATAGTATTTGTGGCAAAGCCACCGTTCATAAGTTTTTCATACTTGTCACTCTTGATTCGTTGCATATCCCGGTACACCGCCGGAGGCATCCATATAGAGTCATACTTTGTTTTAGAATCGAGTTGTAATCATTGAGTTGTAAATAAATAAAAGTGTGATGATCATAATTTAATAGAGCATTGTCCCAATAAAATAAAAGATAAATGCCAAAGAAAAAAAGGCCCAAAAAAAAGAAAATAAATAAAAAGGGGCAATGCTACTATCCTTTTACCACACTTGTGCTTCAAAGTAGCACCATGATCTTCATAGTAGAGAGTCTCTCATGTTATCATTTTCATATACTAGTGGGAATTTTACGTTATAGAACTTGGCTTGTATATTCCAATGATGGGCCTCCTCAAATTGCCCTAGGTCTTCATGAGCAAGCAAGTTGGATGCACACCCACTTAGTTTCTTTTTGAGCTTTCATACACTTATAGCTCTAGTGCATCCGTTGCATGGCAATCCCTACTCACTCACATTGATATCTATTGATGGGCATCTCCATAGCCCGTTGATACGCCTAGTTGATGTGAGACTATCTTCCCCTCCTTTTTGTCTTCTCCACAACCACCATTCTATTCCACCTATAGTGCTATATCCATGGCTCACGTTCATGTATTGCGTGAAGATTGAAAAAGTTTTGAAAAAGTTAGAGTATGAAACAATTGCTTGGCTTGTCATCGGGGTTGTGCATGATTTAAATACTTTGTGTGGTGAACATGGAGCATAGCCAGACTATATGATTTTGTAGGGATAACTTTCTTTGGCCATGTTATTTTGAGAAGACATAATTGCTTTGTTAGTATGCTTGAAGTATTATTATTTTTATGTCAATATAAACTTTTGTCTTGAATCTTTCTAATCTGAATGTTCATACCACAATTAAGAAGATTTGCATTGAAATTATGCCAAGTAGCACTCCGCATCAAAAATTCTCTTTTTATCATTTACCTACTCGAGGACGAGCAGGAATTAAGCTTGGGGATGCCTAATATGTCTCCAACGTATCTATAATTTTTGATTGCTCCATGCTATATTATCTACTGTTTTGGACTATATTGGGCTTTATTTTCCACTTTTATATTATTTTTGGGACTAACCTATTAACCGGAGGCCCAGCCCAGAATTGCTATTTTTTTTGCCTATTTCAGTGTTTCGAAGAAATGGAATATCAAACGGAGTCCAAACGGAATAAACCTTTCTGGAACGTGATTTTCTTCCCGAATATGACCCAGGAGACTTGGACCCTACTCCAGGGAGTCAAAGAGGAGGTCACGAGGGTGGGGGGCATGCCCCCCTGCCTCGTGGGCCCCTCGGTGCTCCACCGACGTACTTCTTCCTCCTATATATACACACGTACCCCCAAACAGTCAGAACAGGAGCCAAAAAACCTAATTCCACTGCCGCAACTTTCTGTATCCACGAGATCCCATCTTGGGGCCTGTTCCGGAGCTCCGCCGGAAGAGGGCCGTCATCACGGAGGGCTTCTACATCATCATAGCCCTTCCGATGAAGTGTGAGTAGTTTACCTCAGACCTTCGGGCCCATAGTTAGTAGCTAGATGGCTTCTTCTCTCTTTTTGGATCTCAATACAAAGTTCCCCCCCTCTCTTGTGAAGATCTATTCGATGTAATCTTATTTTTGCGGTGTGTTTGTTGAGACCGATGAATTGTGGGTTTATAATCAAGTCTATCTATGAATAATATTTGAATCTTCTCTGAATTCTTTTATGTATGATTGGTTATCTTTGCAAGTCTCTTCGAATTATCCGTTTGGTTGGCCAACTATATTGGTAGTTCTTGCCATGGGAGAAGTGCTTAGCTTTGGGTTTGATCTTGCGGTGTCCTTACCTAGTGACAGAAGGGGCAGCAAGGCACGTATTGTATTGTTGCCATCGAGGATAACAAGATGGGGTTTATTTCATATTGCATGAATTTATCTCTCTACATCATGTCATCTTGCTTAAGGTGTTACTCTGTTTTTAACTTAATACTCTAGATGCATGCTGGATAGCGGTCGATGAGTGGAGTAATAGTAGTAGATGCAGAATCGTTTCGATCTACTTGTCACGGACGTGATGCCTATATACATGATCATGCCTAGATATTCTCATAACTATGCTCAATTCTGTCGATTGCTCAACAGTAATTTGTTCACCCACCGTAGAATACTTATGCTCTTGAGAGAAGCCACTAGTGAAACCTATGGCCCCCGGGTCTATTCTCATCATATCAATCTCCATCACTTTAATATTGCTTTGCTTTTTACTTTGCTTTTACTTTTTACTTTGCATCTTTATACCAAAAATATTATATCTATCAGATCTCACTCTCGTAAGTGACCGTGAAGGGATTGACAACCCTTAATCGCGTTGGTTGCGAGTAGCTATCGCTTTGTGCAGGTACGAGGGACTTGACCGTGGCCTCATACTGGATTGATACCTTGGTTCTCAAAAACTGTGGGAAATACTTACGCTACTCTGCAGCATCATCCCTTCCTCTTCGGGGAAAACTAACGCAAGCTCAAGACGTAGCAGTGTGTTTCTATGTGAGAGACTTGTAGGACGGGGTAGAAAGAAGAATTTAACCCTGACGGAGGGAGAGAAATACACGAAGTGCGCGTGTGTGATTCCGATGCCCACAGGGAAATGAGATATGTGTGCGTGTGAGAGAGATTGCACAATTCATTCACGTATCACTATATAGCGATCGTGGACGTGCATCGCTTGAACATAAGTCAATATCTATTTTGTATCGTGGCCAAAGGTACAATATCGATTCAACGCTATAAAGATTGGACACTCACATATCACGTTTTTTCTATTTAAATAAGCCTTTTTAGTTGTGCATGCCAAAGTTACAGTGATGTTTCTTCAAAAAACCAATGTAGCTATCATGAACATGCACCATTGTTACTCTTGCATTCAAATTCATTAGTCTTGGATGATTTAAGTTTCTATTTTGAAGTAATATATGTAATATTCATATATGAATTCAACGGGTACGCAATTTATGAAATGGTGGCTATGTAATCATATGAGGTAACACTTTTAAGTAGCTGACTACAATATCCATTTCTTCTTGTGCGCCTCTACACTAACACGTCAATGCATTATATTTAAAGTAAATTACCAATGGCACTAAATCTATATCTATACCTACTAATAAAGCAAGGTGCGTTTCGCCAAAATTTTCATCCGTTCACCATCGAAAAGAACTTTTTTTGCTATCCGAGGTGGTACTAATTTTTTTATGCCTTTGTTTGCAAAAAAAGAATTTTCGTACGTGGGCCGCACGCTCTGGCCTTGCGAAGCCAGCCCACTTGTTTGTCTGCCCACGTAGCTGGTAAAATACTATTTCCTGCGCAAGGCGACAAATAGTCGAGTTTCGCACATGACAGCCAATATTGGGCTAGCCCATTTTTCTTTGTTTCTGTGTTTTACTTCTTTTATTATTATTATTTTACTATCTCATTTTCCCTTCCAATTTTACTTTTCTTTTATCATTTATTTCGTAAATTAAAAATTAACAAAAAAACATTCAGAATTAAAAATCAAATTTTTGAAAATGTTCAGAATTTCAAAATTTTCTTGCTATTTTGTAAAATATTCAGAACAAGCAAAAAGTTTCCCATTTTTGCAAAAAAAACATATTTTTCAAAATTGTTCGAGATGTCTAAAAAGAAACTGGAATTTCAAAAAATGCGTCAAATTAAGAAAATATTATTGTTTTAGTTAAATTGCCACAACTTAAAATGATCTTCGTGTATAAAAGATACACATTTTGTAAAAATCTTATGAAACACATGTTCCAGTTTTAAAAAATATTCGAAAATTCAAATAATGTTCATGTTTTTTTGTCGGAGTTTCGCACAGGACAACCAATAGTGGGCTGGCCCATTTGCTTTGTTTCTGTCTTTACTTCTATTTTGTTCTCCTTTCCCTATCTCTTTCTTCCCTTCCAAGTTTATTTTTCTTTTAGAATTTATTTCTTAAATTAAAAACTCTCAAAAATTCAAACTTAAGAAAACAATTTTTTGAAAATGTTAAGAATTCTGAATTTTTTTTGCTATTTTCAAAAATATGCGGAACCTGCAAAAAAATTCGCGTTAAAAAACAATTATTGTTTTGAAAAATTGTTCGAGATGTCTTAAATGAAAATGGCATTTAAAAAATGCTCCAAATTCGAAAAACATTCCTTTTTAGTGAAATTTGCACAATTAAAAATAATGCTTTGTATAAAAAATACACATTTTCTAAAAGTCTTATGAATTTTCAACACATGTTCCCGTTTTTAAAAAATGTTCACAAAGTCAAATAATGTTAATATTTTTATAAAAAACGTTGGTATTTTCAGTAAATGTTTGTGAATTTAAAAAGATGACCCCTTTCATATATTTTTTCGTGTTTTTTTTTGAAGTGTACATTATTAAAAAAACTGTTCCATATTTAAAAAATTGTTCGTTTTCTAGAATATTTAGAAACTTCATACCTTAAAATCCAATCGATCGAAAGGATTGAAAGGAAAAGTAGATTGAATATCGCATGGGCCTTAGCTGACGTGCAGTGATGTAACAAAACTCTTAAATGCCCTCAATTATGAATGGAAAAATAGCGGATTGATTCTTTCACACGTGGCGAAACCGAGAAGCTAAACGTTCTTTTTTTCGTGTGCACATAAAATTTTGCTTGCACATATAATTGTCACTGACTTTAAATGCATACTATTTATCTCCCGTTGCAATGCACGGGCATATGTGCTAGTTATCTATTTACATGAGAAATACATAGGCTGAGCGTTTGATCCCCTTTTTGTGAACGCGCCACTACACCCGTATGATTGGCCGCGCCCGTGTGAACGTCCAAGTTATCGGCGCATCATCCTGAGTTATTGTCTTTTTTCTGGGGTGGACTTCACACCAGTTATTAACTGCTGACGCGTGCCCCGTGTACACAGTCTAGCATGACCTTCCCGCTAGCACGGTCCAAAATTAGTTGAAACTGGATACGAACGATCCCGCGGGCGGCAAAATCTCCCGCCTCCTTCTAAAATTTCCGCCACCTTAGTCTTTAGCATGCGAAATCCCCCTTTTGTCCTTGGTGCATGGAGACCAACAGTTACAATGCCGCCCTCATCTAAATGATAGGTCGGGGCTGCTTTGGTAACTTCCGGTTCCCCCACTACATCGCACCCCCATTTCCTCTCCCCCTCCCGCAAAAACGACTAACTGCACAACACCAGAGCATCTTACATCACGCCGTCCATACTTCATCGCCCTTTCTCCCCTCCCCTCTCGAAACCTTAGACTGCCAGCGGCCGCATCTACCCCTCCCACCTCCCCTAGAAACAAGTAGACTGCTCATCCACCACTGTACGACAGCCCATTCAGTGCCGGCCTTGTCCATGGTGCCGGATCTGCTTCGCCGGTACTCTCGTCAACCGTCGCGCATCTGCAGCGGCTCATTCGTACTCCCCACCGGAGACGCTTCGTCCACACCCCCCGAAGCCGCCCCACCGACGCCCCCGTCGACGACCTCTGATCCTCTTCGCCGACACCTTCCTCAACCCTACCGGAGTCGCTTCGCCGACACCTTCCTCAACCCTACCAGAGTAGCTTCGCCTATATCATTCTCAACCCTACCGGGGCCGCTTTGCCAACTCACAAGTCCACGGCCTCAGATCCGCTTCCTCGCACCCTCATCCAACCTACCAGAGCAGCTTCTGACGCCTCATCCACGACCGCAGATCCGCATCGTCGACACAACCCTTAACCCAGCCACCGGAGCAGCTTCTGACGCCCCGTCCACGGCCGCCTATCCGCATCATCGACACCATCCTTAACCCAACCACCGGAGCAGCTTCACCTACACCCTCGTCCACGGCCATAGATTCGCTTCGCCCACACCATAGTCCACCCTACCAGATCCGCTCCATAAACACCCTACTCGACGGTTCTAGATCTCCTTACCGGACCCCGACAGCCAGCGCAGCGTCATCACCCTCGACGTTTCTAACCTGATTCCCACAGTCTGGAGAGATGCCAAGCACCCGCCACGGCCTAGGTACTTGTCACCTTTAAACCCGTCCAACATCACCTGCCGATGTACTTCAAATATACTAACTGGTCGCCGTTACTTGTTATGCAGCTGGCAAAAACTACAAGGACGATGTTTCTTCTGGATCTAACAGCTTGGCCAACCAAGATCCTGGACTGAGGCATTGCTATGATCTTGTAAGTGCGTCTCTCTCTCTTGTATTGTTCTGTGCCTGCCAGCGTGCTTTGCTAGGATTTTCGACTAGTAATCCCTTTGTGCAGACAATGATTTCTACTACTGGCTGCTAAATTAGATATGTAGATGTCATACATGATACTACCTCGTACCTTCGTTCCTAAATATAAGTCTTTCTAGAGATTCCACTATATGCTACATACGGAGCAAAATGAGTGAATCTACACTCAAAAATGCATCTATATACATCTGTATGTGGTCCATACTGGAATTTATACAAAGACATATATTTAGGAACAGGGGGAGTACATTACACAAAATCGTAGGTGGCATGTAGGAATTCCAGTGCACTACATTAGGCTCCCTTAGAGTGCCTGCTAGTCCAGCATACAGAGTCATGGCTAGTTTATGGTACGCACACAATCGTTAATTGGTGGTTTAAATATGCACAAGGGATATGCAATGTAGTATCATGTAGAGATGTCTGAAATTAGCCGTGTCAACTTGCAGATAGGGTTACACAATGAAAAAGTACAAGATGTATGTGGCAATTTCATGGAACATTGCAAAAAAGGAGAGGCAACGGGGAGCCTATACAGTGTGCCATGGTACGTCACTCCTCCATTGCAATCATCGTGACATGTTATTTGTATGCCAGTTCTATTAGCCAAGTTTCTTAGGGATAGTTATTACGAGTTATCCTAAGAAAATAAGCACCTGTGAATATAAGCTCCATGTAATAAGCCAACTAGTTCTTTTCATTGCGTTTTCAGCTTATTTTGGTATGATCAGTGGAAAGTCTAGATTGCATTATATTTTTTTCATTTTGCTGCCCATATGGAAATTAATTTGACTTGCAAACATCACAAATTGAACCCAGTGTAGTAATTAATATGATAGAAAAACAGACCATCACTATTTGCTCAAAATGCAAATACAAAGATACCATCTACTTGGCACAATCTACTTTGGTCAATGTTTTCCATAGAGATCCCATTGCCTAATTTAAACGAAGAACGCATGACCCACATTTAAATGAAGATAAATTATTTATTGAAATTCGATGGTCCAAGTGGCTGGTTATTATCATATAGCAGCACCACCTGAAAGCATCATATAGCAGCAGCAGCAACTCATAGCAACTCATCATACAGCAGCAGCAGCAGCAGTCTGCAATTCATCATATACCAGCAGCAACTCATAGCAATTCATCATATAGCAGCAGTAGGAGCAGCTCATAGCAATTCATCATATAGCAGCAGCAGGAGCAGCTCATAGCAATTCATCATATAGCAGCAGCAGGAGCAGCTTGTAGCAACTCATCATATAGCAGCAGCCGGAGTAGCTTGTAGCAACTCATCATATAGCAGTAGCAGCAGCAGCTCATAACAATTCATCATATAGCAGCAGCAGCAACTCATAGCAACTCATCATACATCAGCAGCAGCTCATAGCAATTCATCATATAGCAGCAGCGGGAGCAGCTCATAGCAATGCATCATATAGCAGCAGCAGAAGCAGCTCATAGCAATTCATCGTATAGTGGAAAGGGGAGAGGAGATGCAAGCGGGCAGGGTAATGAATGCTTGCGTGTTTGTTTTTACTTGAGGGTCAAGTGTGACACGGGCGTCAATAGTTGCATTTTGAGTGTAATATAGGCAGACAACAGAGTCATTTCACTATTCCCCTTCCCTTCAATTTTTAGTGAGGTTCTACCCGAAACACCCCCCTCCAAAGCGAAATTAGTTAAGCCCAAGCCCATAACTCAAAAAAATGACTTCTTTACATCTTTTATGGCTTATTTTGACAATATGCCCTGAAAAGGCAGAATCGAACTGGCCCTTAACCTGTAATTCAATTGTGCGTGCAATGATGAATCACTCCTGCCTGCTATCTATACATTTAGGCATCATCATACATGGCATAACCTAATACATGTGCATTCCATTGTAGAATCTGGAATATGCAATGTTTATGTTAGTTCATATGTTGCACATGATGTTTAAATGCCCCTTAAATCTGGTCAGTCAAGTGATGGTCTTTAAGCCTCCTTATTTGCTTCTTTTCTTGATATGTAAGATTTGCTCACACATCTGTTCAATTGCTTGTTTGCATCAGCCAACCATACTAGGACTATTTGCTTTGATTACTTGCTGTTCTTGACATAACACTCTAACAGAGCTTGTCAACGATTTAAACACTAAGGGCTGCTGTAGTGGGGCCTTGTCTAACTCATAGGTGACATAAAGGTTTGGTTGTACACTACAGTAGGCTCTCCAAGAGTACCTGGAGATCCAGTTCGAATGTATGCCTAGTTTTTACATAGTGCAGACATAGTAAATGCTCATTTCATTGTGTGCAAGTGCAAGAGATGCGGCATGTTTCATTATGTGGTGTTGTTTTGTTATAACTCATTCTTTTGTGTTCACAGACTAGAAAGTATGCATATTTATCTTCCAAGGAGACGAGTAACTAGTTTGTGTCACCTTGCAGAGGGGGTGCAATGAAGATAAGATTGAGGATTTACAAGTACAAGATGTTAGGAAGGAGCCTTGCAAGAGAAGTAGGAGCTGCACTGAGCCTCTTCAACCTGCTAAGGTAAGTCACTATATGCAAGTCAACAGTTCAATTCCTTGTTTGTTTCAGGCATAGTTAATTTTCTCTTTTCAATTGCTTTATTTGTCCTCAGTTAATGAGATGCCCAAATAATCATGCCTGATGTTCGGTACTTGTATCACTATTAGTTGACATAATTAAAGGCCTTACCATTTAATTACTCTACCGAAGTGTGCCTGAAGCTTTGAAGTCTATTAACCAACTATTATTGCATGAGGCTCACAATCTAGTTTATACTACGCTAATGATTGCATAGTTTTGCCTACTGTAGTATGTTTGTATGAAACCCTCTGCTATTCATTATGCTCCCTAAGACTTTAATTGAGGCACAGAATGGCCAACTGCTTGCTTACTTATACGCAATGTGCTGTCTAAATTTGTAACTTGTCTGTGTTTTCGATTGGGCCCCAACATCATGCTCCTCTGGTGAGCTAAGAGGGATTTCTGTATGCAGGCTGCACAGACTATCTTTTTTATAATTTTTAAAATATCACCTGCTTATGCTTCATGACGTGTAACATTTTTTTTGAAAGTGACGTGTAACATTATTGTTAGTCTTGTTTTGCCATGTAGTACAAAATAGTGTCTTCTTCGCTTCACCGTTGTAACTATATTTTTGTCCTAGTCATGTGTACTTACAGAAACATTTCAGGATGAAGTGACATCAACACAAAGATCTGCGAGCAGTGCGGCATGGCCATTACCGAATGATTATGGATTGGAATTGGAATGTGCTGATGTTCTCGAGCATCAACTAGAGTGGCAAGACAACATGTACATGATTGTCAACGTATAATCAACAAGTTGAGACTGGACATGCAGGTATTAGATGCAGGAGTCAAAAAATGAAACAAGACACTGAGGTAACCATGAAGGAATTGGAGATTTTGCCGACTGAAATTTGTGCTATCTGAATCCGGCCAATCCTATTTTCTGAAGAGATTATAGTTCAAATGGAGTTAAGTTGATGCGCGTCCATGATGTATGAGATGTATTTGCCCAGTGTATGTAATTTGCCGTTTGTGTATGCTTTATTATCACCTGTGCCGAACCATAATGCCCAGTGGGTATAATCGGCTATAATTTCTTTATTATATAGTGTAGGATTATTCTACCTTTCTATGCATTGATCTCTTTGTTGTAATAGTGTAGGCTTTTTCGAGGTGATAGTATTGAGTAGGATAATTCTTTGAATATGCTATATCGTTCAAACGGGGGCCAATTCGCCCGACCATGGCCCTTCACGGGCCGTCGGATCCATGGGCCTTCTACGTCTCGTAGGATCCATGGGCCTTCTACGTCTCGTAGGATCCATGGGCCTTCTACATCTCGTAGGATCCTTGGGCCTTGTATGTCTCGTAGGATCCATGGGCCGCCGGCTCATTTATGGGTCTTGTACGAGCCTTTAATGGGCCGTAGATGGGCCTTTAATGGAAATCGTACGTTTTATGGGTTGACCATAACGGGCCGTTAATAGGCCGTATTTGGTGATGCTATGAAAATGGCCTAACAGACTAACGGTCCGCAAATGGGCCGACTGTAATGACGGGCTGAATTTGGCCCACAAACAGAAAATGACAGTAACGTGCCGTAAGTAACCGAATGCTGCAAATGAGCCCAAGAATAAATGGGCCCTCAAAAGGCCGAAAGTTAACTTGGGCTGCAAACGGCCCAACGGAATAACGGGCCGTTAATGGGTATAAAGTGATACACTGTTCATTACGGGCCAGTTTCACCACGGGCCGTTAATGGGTGTAAAGTAATACACTGTTCATTACAGGCCAGTTTCAGCACGGGCCGCTAATGGGCCAAGAGTTACAAAGGGCCTCATATGGGCCGAAAGACGTCATGGGCTATACATGGGCCAGAAGTGAAAACGGGCTGGAATCATATTGGACGGCCCAGATGACGCTATTGTGCCTAATTCGGATAGGGCGTAACGGGCCTTGGATTAGCGGGCTGTAAATGGGCTATATACGAACAGGCCGTTAACAGGCTTTCCATGGGCCGACCCGCCAACTTTTGACCAAGTCAAATGGGCCGGCCTTTTCACAGGAATGGGCCACTGTTGGGCCATGCCATGTGTCGATGTATCATAGGCGCCTTCTATCCAGTGAGTGGATGACATCTGTCCCAATGATCGGTCGACACGTGTTTCCTCTAGCCAATGATGATTTTACACGTGGAAAATCCCCATTGGTCGGGGCTGTTAACGGGTTATCGGATCCAAAACCCGACCCGATAGCTTAACGGCGTTCCGTTACGGTGGATGCCACGTGTCAGTCACCCTTGACGAAAGCACTTCTGTGACTTGCGCTTTATTGTCATGGAAGTGGACACCTCCGTGATGATAATTTTGGTAATGTCATGGAACACTTCTACGACAGCACAGGTATGACTATCTTGATTCTGTCATAAATTTGTCATGGATGTACATGCATGACAAAAAAGTGACCTACTGTGACAAACACGTATCATCACGGAAGTGTATTTTTTTGTAGTGAACCCCCCGACGCCCGTCCACTGATTAGCCCGACGACACTGGGGGTGGTGGTTAGGGAAGGTATGGTGGACTCACTGCCGCCACCCACCAAGAAGCAAAGGAGGAGACCGGACAAGAAAGGCCCTAAAGGAGCCAGAGCTGCTTCAAGTAGCCAGCCGCCTCTGGAGCCTCGGGTGGTAGACAGAATACCCGTCGAAGGTGTGCAGCGCTTCCATGTCACCGGCCAGCCGATCCTATCCGCGAAAGCACTAGAGCACAGAGTGAACAATGATCTAAGGAGACTCCATGAAGATGTTCTAGCCAGAGAGAAAAGCCTTCTGGTCGCGGGAAAACCAGGATACCCGCTTTACGCGGCTCAGGTGCCGGGTGGGAGGTTGTACTTCGAGAGATGGCCCGCGAATAAGTTCATCCTGCGATTTGACTACATCTACGACATGTTCCACATGACCAAGCTGGATTTCCAGTTCATCCGCATGTATGGGCTGTATCTGAACCACTTCATCAGGGTCAAGAACATCAAATATATCTGCGTCGCGGACCCATTCTATATGCACAAGAGCTTCTTGGCAGTTTGCAAAGAGCACCATGACTATGCGAGCAAGTACCTCAGCGAATTCATGATCGCTAATAAGGAAAAGGAAGTGATTCTCTTGCCTTATCATCCCACGTAAGTCATCCACACATATCCTTTCGTAAGTGTTAATCATTCCTTTGCAAGCATGGAGGCTAATTTGAGGTGTACTTAATTTGCACAGCGAGGGGGGGGGAGGGGTCCTCATCGTTCTGTCCCCGGAATACTCCCATGCGATGTACTTGGACTCATCGAAGAACCTCAGGAAAAAGGATTACAAGCACATAAAGTGTGTTCTCTATAGTGCCCTGTTAACCTTCAGCCTGTCTGGTGGACATATCAAGGTGAAAAAGTATAGGAATCGTGGGCTGGCTTTCGGTCATAAGACCGACTTCTGCTGCATCCAGCAACTACACACCAGTATGGCTGATGGATTCTACCTCATGCATCACCTGCTCGAGTACAGAAGGGATAATCGACGCCTTCGCATATCACCTACTACCAATGATGCCGAGATTGTCAGTTGGGCCACAAGCATAGGAAGGACACCGGATCAGCGAATTAGAGCTGAGTTTTATCACGTACAGTGTGAACTTGCCCAAGTGATCATGAAGGAGGTCCTCGAACCAACAGGGATGTTCTACCATGGGCCAATCACGCGGGAAGATGTCCGAACACTGCTACTCGCTCAGCGTCTGGACTTGAAGCCTTTCAAGAAGCTCGGGTGCTTCCTCCCTGACTATGAAGATTAGACCGCCGACATGGAGGACTGATTGTTGATGACAATGTGTCACTACTATCTTTCTATGGCAAAACTTTGAATTTATGCACGGCGAAACTATGTGATGTAACTAAACCGTGGTCCTGAACTAGCGTAGATCGCTCTAGTTAATTAGTTTGAGTATGAGGAACTTCGTCATTTATGTTTACTATTGGTTGCTTGTACTTTGCTAATTATGCCTCCTTGTTTTCTTAAGTACATTATGTTGCATATTATCGTTCAATTCATCAACTCATGATGCAGGTACATAGATCAGAGATGGCGAAGGTCTACTATGTCGTGTACGTTGGGAGGGTTCCAGGAGTCTACGACCACTGGCCAGCTGCTCGGGCCCAGGTGCACAGGTACCCGGGTGCTAGCCACAGAGGGTTCCACAGCAGAGCCGAAGCGGAAAGTAGTTACCTGAGGTGGACACTACTCTAGCATGAGAAGGGATGGGACCGCCGTTACTACATAGTCGCGCTCTTGCTCATGCTGATTGCTCTTCTCTTCTACATCATGGTTTAGATAGAGATGATGAAACTTGCATGTGTGCCATGACCATGCAGTTGCACTTATTCGAGACATGATATGATCGCACTTGTGTATCGCTATTTTCGAGATTCGATGATATTTGTGTTGAATGATGATGATGATGGTATGATGAGACTACTGTATGTCTATGATATGATGAGAATAGTGTATGTTTAGTATGAGCTGATGAAACTATCGTATAGATCATGTATAAATACACCAAAAATACGTAGGGGGTGAGGGTCGGCGAAAGCAGGAACATTAGCAGTAGCGTTGGAGAGCACCTAGCAATAGCGTTGGCTTAGCAGCAGCGCTTCATATGAAAAAGCGCTACAGATAGTTATCAGTAGCGCTGGTCGCCTGGTCCAGGAAGCGATACTGCTAACAATACTTAGTAGTAGCGCTGCCCATACCAGCGCTACTGCTACAACTTAACTGTAGCACGCTAGCAGTAGAGCTGAACCCAGCGCTACTGCTATGCATATTTCAAGCGCTACTACTAGGGTTTTCTGTAGTAGTGCATTCCTTGACATCATGCATCGGATCTTTCGCTACTCCCTCTTTCCACACATTGGTTACAAGGATATAGTACATGCCTATTTCATGGATATGATTCTCATCTGTGAGGAGGTGCGTCGTGCTCAGACATAACCACTTGATGTCTCACATATCATGTGGTGTGACCTACGGTTTGCGGTTTTCAACTGTAAGGTACCCATCTATGGTCCTTACCTGTTTCACCTAACCTAGAAGACTTGGGAGAAGCTCTATCCCAATGATGAGTTTGATGCCCCCGACTGGATCCGTCACGAGCCCATCAAGCTCCGCATCAAGCCTCAATGGGCTAACACCACAACCCGTGCTGAGGCAGAGGCTGCTCAGATGGACGTGGATGAGGATGAGATTGAGGAGGAGGAAGCGGATGAGGACAACTCTGCTGGATATGCTCCTCCCTCTACTGAGCCCTCATAGGCTAAGAAGCTGAAGGCCAAGATGATGGCCTTGTTCTGTATGCAAGCCAAGGGGCAGTACAGGACCATGATGCTTCCAAGGAGAGTCGCCGCCGCGACAAGAGGATCTTGAGGACATTTGGCGAGGAGATATCCAGCGGGTCCGAGAAGCACATCATGCCAGAGGCCGAATGGATGGCGAAGTAGGGCTACCAATGGACTGAGTCTGAGGAGGAGACCATCCCCGCTGCCAAGACCGATGAGGAGCGTGACGAGTGATTGCTCCAGCTTGAGCTACCACCTGTGTTGTAGGGATCCTATCTGCCTTTTTGATGTCTCGATGCCAAAGGGGGAGAGAGTGTAGGATTTGCAAGTCTTGTGTCATGTCATGTGTTGTGTTGTGTCGTGTGTTTTCTCGCTTTGTCGCTTTGCTTTCATTCTGCTGAACCTCATTTGTTTTGGTTTGCTCGTGAGTCGTATTTTCTCTTCATATGGTGTAATACATATGCACTCTAGCGTATCTTATTGTGTGTCTTGCTTAGTAGCTTATGAGCTTATGCTAACTTGCCAGTTACTCTATGCTCATGTCTATTATCTTGCCTCCTTGCTTAATATTAGTTATTTTATTGCAAGATATGCCTCGTCTATAAACTATAGGGGGAGTGTTGATCCTAGTATGTGTGTCATGCAGTCCAAAGCACTTCTCTAGTGTGCACACATCTAGGGGGAGCCCATCTATATTTTATAGATTTTGGATTTGCCTATGTTTCATTTTATATCCCTATGTGAAAATCCTGTTTTGTCATCAATCCACCAAAAAGGGGGAGATTGTAAGGGCATATTTATCCCATAGTAGTTTCGGTGATTGATGGCAATGCTTTTGCGGACTAATCGTGTGTATTGAGCATTTCAGATATATCATGTTTAAGCACAAGACGATCTGGTGCCCCTCGAAGCTCATTGAAGACGGCGTTTCTCTTCGTTTCTTTTCGGTGGATTTGAGTTATAGGAAAGCCGTACTATTAAGAGGGGGTCCGCATTGGAAAGGTTTGGGTGGAATCATCACGTACACGTCTGTTCCTTTCTGCACCACCTTTCCTTTGGCTCTTTGGAGCATCCTCCGGTCCTCCATATCTCTGCAAAATGAAGGACTCCTAGTGTTGCTGAACTGGGGCATGCGGTAGTACTGCTCCTCAGAGCGGTAGTACCGCAGGCCCCTGCGGTAGTACCGGCCATGGGCACGGTAGTACCGCGGGTGCTCATGGTAGTACCGCTTCTTGGAAGCGGTAGTATCGTGGCCTCAGGCCTGCACAACAGCACGAGCGGAAGTAGGGGCGGATGTAATTTTTTACATCCACGCCCTGCGCGGTAGTACCGCTCCAGGCTTGCGGTAGTACCGTGTCAAATTTTTGCATAGATCAAAACTCAGCGGAAGTAGCCACAGATGTATTTTTATATGTCCGTACCTTCCCAGCCTAGACTTCCTGCCGTGCGGTAGTACCGCAAGGGGGGAGCGGTAGTACCGCGCTAGCGGTTCTACCGCCCTCTGCCTCATCGCATCAGGACTAGTCCCAGGCCCTGCCATGCTAGCGGTAGTACCGCGGTGCCTCGCGGTAGTACCGTGGGCCTTTGCGGTAGTACCGCTTGTATCGTGCGGTAGTACCGCTCGTCGCGGGCTGAGTTAGTGGATAACGGTTGGATTTGTTCTTTCACTATAAAAAAGGAGTCTTCTTCTCCGAGTTGACTACCTCTTCCACCCCCAAGCTCCATTGTTGCTCTAAGCTCCATTTTCGCCTGATCTCTGTCCCTAACCAATCAAACTTGTTGATTTTCTAGGGATTGGTTGAGAAGGCCCAGATCTACACTACCACCAAGAAAAATTTGATTCCCCCCACTAATCCCTTGCGGATCTTGTTACTCTTGGGTGTTTGAGCACCCTAGACAGTTGAGGTCACCACGGAGCCATATTCCATTGCGGTGAAGCTTCGTGGTGTTGTTGGGAGCCTCCAATTAAGTTGTGGAGATTGCCCCAACCTTGTTTGTAAAGGTTCGGTCACCGCCTCCAAGGGCACGAATAGTGGAATCACGGCATCTCGCATTGTGTGAGGGCGTGAGGAGAATACGGTGGCCCTAGTGGCTTCTTGGGGAGCATTGTGCCTCCACACCACTCCAACGGAGACGTACTTCCCCTCAAAAGGAAGGAACTTCGGTAACACATCCTCGTCTTCACCGGATCCACTCTTGGTTATCTCGTACCTCTAGTTGTGCAAGCTTATATTGTGTTGCATCTCATGCTTGCTTGTTTACTTGTTGTTGTGGCATCATATAGGTTGCTCACCTAGTTGCATATCTAGACAACCTACTTTGATGCAAAGTTTAAATTGGTAGAGAAAAGCTAAAAAAATTTAGTTGCCTATTCACCTCCCCTCTAGTCAACTATATCAATCCTTTCATAGTCTACTGTGAAAGACCCTGATGTAGTAAGGTACCAGCGAAACACATCCTGACCTTGTGTCAGGTTAATCGAATCCAACCAGGACAAAAGATTATGCCATGACACAAGTCTGGGGCCAATTAAATCCCGATTGAATGAAATGTTCGGCAGGGATGAACTAAGCACGTGTGCAATACTGTTGTTCTTATCGTCAGCAATTTTATATAAGGCTGGATATTGTTCTCTGAGACTGGCATTGCCTAGCCAAGTATCTTGCCAGCTCCAACCCGTCTTTTATCGTGAAAGACCCAAAGCGAAAGAGATGTTTCTTTGCCGCCATTAGGCCAGCCCAGAAGTGCGAGTCACCAGGTTTCCAATATGCCTAGGACACCGACTTTTAGCCTAGATACTTGTTGCGCAAGATGGTTTGCCAAACACCATCCTTAGTATGAAGTTTGAACAACCATTTACTGACCAAGGCCTCATTCTTGACCTGTAGGTCATGAATTCCAAGGCCGCCTTGGTCTTTTGGCCTACAAACCATGCTCCATTTGGCCAACCGATATTTTGCATGAGACCGTTCACGAGATGCACCGAAAAAACATGAGTGGAGTAGTATTCAAAATTGACTTTGAAAAAGCCTATGACAAGGTCAAATGGTCTTTCCTCCAACAAGCCCTAAGGATGAAAGGTTTTTCCGATAAATGGCTGGATCCAAAATTTTGTAACTGGAGGTACTGTGGCCATCAAAGTCAATGATGATGTAGGCCAGTTAAGATCTGGGAGCTTGACTACTCTGGACTGCACAACACGACGATGTTCCGTGTCAGATGGGCTAAGAATGTCGAAAGAGAAAGCCGGATTTTCACTACCATGACTATACCCGATGCCAAGAGCACTACCATGAACGCTATCGCAAAAAATGAGCCATGGGTACACGCTAAGCACGTGACACAATGCTTCTTCATAACCGACCCATGCAATCCCAGTCGTGTTGTCGTGAGGAAAGGCAAAAGAAACATCATTGGAATGGATGGAGTCGCCAACGAGGAAGACTATGATCAGTACAGCAACCCAATGAGGGAAGATGACGATGATGATGAAGTATATGTCAAAAGAAGAATCAATACTACATTACCAAAGAAAAATCGTACTCCGTGGAAAAGGCAAAGTCACAATGAGGGGCTCAATTATTCTTCGACGAACAAGAAGGGAAAGAAGCTGACTCAAAAACGAAAACGTCAGTGCTGAGGAATCGGTCAAATGATGTAA
>NC_057794.1:555600310-555619610 GCF_018294505.1 Triticum aestivum | reverse complement strand
CGTCCCCGACCCCGCCGCCCCCGACCCAGGCGCGCTCGCCCCCGGCGCTGGCGCTCGCCCCCGGCGCCGGCGCTCGCCCCCGACCCGTCGGACCTCGCCTCCCTCCTCTGCTTCCTCCCCTCCCAACCTCGGCCGTCGTCGGGCCTGCCTCCTCGCCCTGCACCCTCTGTAAACCCCCCCTCTCTCTCTCTGCTAGCTAGGGTTAATTTACTTAGGTTTTATTTATGTTAATTAGGTTATCTATTTAGTTATGAATTTAGATAGGTTTCAAAATTTGCTGAATTTATATGCAAATTTGAACCGGACATGTGATATGTGGATATGTCATGTTTTGGACATGTCATGTTTTGGTAAATGATCCGAGTTGCCTATGTTACGCCGGAATGTTGATTCATTTCCGTTCCGGTGAATTTCAGGCGCTCGATATGTCCATTTTTTTAGCAAAGGTCATGCCGAAATTTCCCGTGAATAAAGGCATGATTTGTGCTACATAGTTGGCATATCGAGTGCTGGCACATAGATTTCTTTTTTATCTCATTTCTCATTTATTCATACTTTTAGAAATAAATGAGGACACTTAATCATAGGAAACATGTCGAACAATGAAGAAACTGGGCCTTCTGACCAAGATGCAGACGAGATGGATTATGAGGGTGAACAAGACTACCTCGACTTTTTGACTGCTAAGCAAGGTTTGCAGGTCCGCCTCGATGATGGTACTGACGCCGACACCGACACCGACGGCGCCGGCACCGATGGCGGCGCCGAGACCGGTGGGGAAGGTACCGCCGGGGAAGATACCGGCGCCGATGCCGGTACCGAAAAGAGGCATAAGAAGCAGAGGATACGAAAACCTAACAAACTAGGGATTGGACGACTTGTGATCACAAAGATGGCACCTGGCAAGTTTGAGACGTTAGAGCCGGAAGAACCTCGCAAGTGCTATGGGAACCAAGTAGGATGCATCCTACGGAATGCGCGAGAATCAATGACGATGACTTAAGGAGTAAAGAACATTTGACGCAGTTGCTCCTAACGAAGTTGCACAAGAGATTCAAGTTCCCCGATCGGGATGATAACATAGAATAACCGTGGGATGATCCAAAGATGAAAAGGATTAACAATCACGCCATGGGCATGTTCAGCAATGATTTGGCCTCCTGGAAATCGAGGGTGAAACGAGCTATTGAGGCTGAGGAACCCCTGTCCAAGATTCTGGAGGAAAATCCGACACTTAAGAAAGAGGAGTTCGAAAAGTTCAAGGACACTTGCGCTATCGAGGACGCCAAGGCTAAGGCTGCAAAATTCAAGAGCCTTCAGCAAAGGAACACGGGGAAGCATTGCCTCGGAAGCCGTGGCTACCTCGGTCAAAGGCCCATATGGGATAAGGAGGATGCGGAACGTGAAGCCGCGGGTCTCCCAGACCCCTTCACGAAGTTCACCAACCCCTTGGAGCATGACTTCATCAGGGCCCGCTACAAGTGGGACAAGGAGAAAAAGGTTTTTTACACGGACAAGATCACGAGGAAATTGATTAGACTACTAGAGAAGCAACACCAGCTTGCAGCCGAAAACCCTACTTCTCCGATGAGGCCCAAGTGGGACACCCCTCTCAACCGGGCCTTGAACGAACTTAAGGGACTCCCTTTGGGCCAACGGCCGCAATATGGTCGTGTGCACGGCGCTGGAGATGGCGCCACGTGGAAGGTGTTTTACAACGAGGGCCCGGAGGCCAAGAAGCAGAAAAAGAAGTTTAGTCAGGCGGACATCGACGCGAAGGTGAAGCTTGCGGTCGAGAAAAAAGCAGCTGAGGACGCGAAAAAAGCAGCCGAGGACAAATATGAGTTGCTACAGCAGGCAGTCAATGCAGCTGTAACTGCCTGCAGAAATGATTTTGCTACTAACTTGGTTCCAGTTATCATCAACTAGACGAAGGAAAATCCAGACAAGACGGTACATGATTTCCCGTTGCCTAGTTTCATCGGGAGCAACTCCATGAACAACAACACCATCGCACCATCACTTGCTCACGCAACTGGGCCTCCTCTCGCAGCCGCTCCCGCTCATAGCAGCCCGTCCTCAGTCTCTGGAGCGCTTGGTGGGCCTTCGTCTTTGGTTGAGCTCGACGCCGTCACGGTAATTACATGTCGCACCAACATATATATATATATATATATATATATATATATATATATATATATATATATATAATATTCCATTTTTGTTGCCTTTCGGATGTTTTACGCCACAGACATATGTGTTTGCACGTGAAAGAAACCCCGTGCACCATACTCTACTTGATCAAAGGCCAGAAGGTGGACGTGGGAAAGGGGATGATAATGGACCCCTTGCAACCCACGTTCCACAACCAGCCGATCCCTGCTGGGCACTTCAGGGTTAGCTTGTCCAGTGTGAAATCAGGGCACGAGGATTTGCCTCCTCCAGTACAGCATGTGGGAGCAGACGACAAGACCCCGCCGCGTATTGGAAGTTGCAAGGGTTGGGTGCTGCTATGGCCGAAGAATCTTATTCGTCTGGAGCTGGCCGAGAGCACACCAATAACCACACATCAACAAGCATGTGCGGAGACCACCACCCCGCCTACGCAATTACCAGCTCTTGTAGTGCCGGGTGAGAGCGGCGGACGACATGATGAAGGGGGTGCATTAGTGCTGGCTGATGTAATTTGTCCTGTAGAACAGAGAATGGATGATGAGACGGAGGTCGACCCTATGGATTTCCTCAATACAAACGCATATGACTGTGACATAGAATTGATGAGTCAACCATATGACGAATCGGGCTGTCAGCTTGCTAATGAGGATATGGATGATATGCCCGGGCAGGAAGGTCGTAGCAGGGATTGCAAAAAGTCTCTCTTCATGAAATCCTCACAGGACATGCCTGAAGATGCCGCCTCAACACAGGCTCAACTATCCCAGCGCGAGGGTCGTACAGTACTTAGCCCGGGAACACTAGGGCAGGGGTTAAGGAAGGGTCTAGAAGGTGTGCCCAAGAAAAAGGAGAGAAAGAGATCGGCGAAGATAGCTGCCTCCAAACAAGCCAGAGCACATAGCAGCCAAACGGTGCATTCTGAAGAGCGTGTACCCGTGAAAGGTGCGGCCATGTTCCATCTCACGGGCGAGCCGATGTTACCGCCGAAACCACTGGAGGCACTATCAGGGGATCTCAGGAGACTGCACGACCATGTGCTGTCGACTGAGAAAAGCCTACTAGCCTCAAAGGATCCAGGATATCCGACATACGCGGCTCGTGTTCCTGAGGGGAAGTGCTACGTCGAGACACGGCCCGCGGAGGTGTTCTTCCTGCGGTTTGACCATATCTTTGAGATGTTTCTGACAAGGCGGCTCGATTTTACAACCGTCCGCCTTTTTGCGCTACATATGAGCTCTGTCATGAACAGTGAAGAAGTCTCACAAATCTGTGTGGCGGATAAGTACTACATGCACAAGTCTTTCTTGAGTCTCGGCGACTTTGAGCGTGAAACTGCTAGGGACTACCTCCAAAACTTCATGGTATAGAATAAGGACCGGGAAATTGTCCTCGTGCCTTATCATCCAAAGTAAGTCAGTTTCGAACAACCATTTCATACATTTCAATCATTCCTTCTCTCTCTATGGGGAATAATTTGAGGTGTCTTTTCCCCGCAGCAATGGGTGCGCCGTCCTTATCGTTCTTTATCCGCAAGTCTCCCACACCGTGTATTTTGACCCTTCCAGAGACTACGAGAAAAAAGACTACACCCACATAATGAATATTCTAGATGATGCTCTCCAAGGCTTCAGCTTTAGAGGTGGCCACATGCAGATCAGGAAACAAAGGAACAAGAAGATGGGTTTCGCGCATAAAACTAACTTCTCCTGCATCCAAGTCCCAAAACCAAGCAAGAAGGATGGATTGTACATCCTCCATCTCATGAATCAGTTCAACACGGATCACCAAAAGCTTCGCATGAGAAGCAGAAATGATGATCATATCCACAAGTGGCTAGAATCTCATGGAGAAGCGGATTATAAACTTAGAGATGATTTCTTTTGCATCCAAAGCGACATTGCGACGATCATCATGAAAGAAGTCCTCGATGAGAAGGGGATGTTCCACCACGGCCCTATATCGCGAGCTGACGTCCGAACTTGCATAGGCATGCAACGTCTAGACCTCACGCCGTTCAAGAAGCTAGGGTCCATCCTCGATGATATGGAAGGATGGAACTTCTAGTGATTTATGATGCCGATGATGATGATATGTGTCGGTTGAACTTGTATACTATTTGTAGTGATGCAACTTTGTGATGTCCATGATCCCTGCCGAACTTGCGTAACGCTACTTTGTTAGTTTGTGTATGATGACCTGCGTACCTCTAGTTAATTAATTTGCATACTGTATGTTGCATCTAGTTGCTAACCCTTTCTTTTTTGGTGTTCTCTAGTATATTTTGTTGCATATATATGATTGTACATCCTCTTCATGAACATGCATCTCTAACAGGTACCTAGTTTCTTGATGGCGAGATGGAACTGCTATGTCGTGTACAAAGGGAAGGTTCCGGGGGTGTACAACGAGTGGCATGAGTGTCAGGCGCAAGTGAATGGGTTCTCGGATGCCAGCCATAAAGGCTTCAAAAGCAGACAAGAAGGAGAAGCTAGTTACTTGAGGTTCACGCTAGCGCGAGAGAGGACTCGTAACCGCCATCTCATGTACTGCATAGTTCCGCTCTCACTCATAGTGATAGCTCTTCTCGCGTATACCTTTGTTTAGATGGATGACGTTGTAGTTGCAAGTATTCGAGACTTGCATGTATCGCTATTTTCGAGATGATGACAAGATACCACTTTGTATTGGATGATGATTATGACGAGACTATTTGTATGTATATGCTATGATTACATTGTGGTCTCGCAGGCATTTGTATGTGTATCATGATGACATTTGTATGTGCTAAAGATTCTTCTATAAAGCCTGTTCAAATACAAAACAAATATGCCGAAAAAAACAAAAAACTACTAAAATTAGCAGTAGCGAGTGCAGAAAAGTTAGCAGCAGCGCGGTTGTAGCAGTAGCGCGCACAGGGGAAGTGCGCTATAGCTATTAGCAGCAGCGAGGTTCCTTTAAGCGCGCTGCTGCAACACTTGTGTAGCAGTAGCGCGGGTGGACCAGCGCTACTGCTATACGTTAGCTGTAGCGCCTTATTGGTAGCGCGGGTACCCGCGCTGCTGCTAGCCTTTTCCCTAGTCGTGAGATGGAGAAAAGAAAAAAATATCATTTGTGCTTTCTTGTGTACTTAATAATCATGTTTGGAAGCTTAAGTGCACTTGCGGTAACCGAATTATTTGTGATTACTTGCTGTAAACGAATCCATGTACCAATGCTTCAATGTATCATGGTAATTCAACCGCTTTGCACACTCACATGTGGTCGGTTCCTACTTAATCTAGAACCTAGTTATTTCATGTGTCCACCAGTGATCCTACTCATCTTATGAAATTGCTAAAACAAGGCAGGGTCAACAGCTTGACTGTTCCTACACCAAAGGAGAAGAAGAGAAGGTCATCATGGAAGGTCCCTGCTATTGGCCGTGCAAAGCTTAATATGGACTGCTCATTTATTTCGGAAAATGGCTCGACCGCCAGTGGTATGATCCTCCGAGACCATGTGAGAGATATACTCTTTTCTTCATGCAGATGCCTCGTTCATCGTGTTGATGCTTTGAAAGCGGAAAGATCCCGCTACGGCTTTGTGGTCTATGAGATTAAATCACCCATGGCACTTTGGAATACTTGTTTTACTTGTGTTTGACAGAACCATAATTTTATTAGCCACTATTTATCTCATTATGGTAGAATTAGTTGATGTACACCCGTTTGGCTTGGTTCGAGTCCAGATGGCATTGTCGAACTTTGTGTGTGATTGTAGCTTGGCTATGTGAGTAATACAAGTTATTTCCCGCAACAACAAAAAACTAATGTGTGCAAAAGAAGTAATCCACATGGAATAGAACATAAATCGTACTCCTATAGTAATAATAGTTTCATAAATTTCTGGTATGTGTCCATACCAGCTTCAATTTTGTAGTCACGTTTACAGAGAATCTGAAAGTTTCAAAAGGTAAGCTAAATAATCATCATGCTGAAATTGTGTAACAAGTTATCACTGAATATTTTCAGGAGACAATTGAATCACAGTAACAAATAATCTCCTAGTTGATAGTTTGCACCACCTTTTAGAATTTTGATTACTTCTCCCCACATTATAAATGCATAATTCTGATTTGCCACACGTTCATTTTAGGACCTTTGCCTTCCCATTGCGTCCAGCTCCACTCGGGTGTCGGTATGGGTTGCAATAATCTTGCTGGTTTCTGATGTTCTGCCTTTACTCTGTTGCACACATAACACAGAGCAATGTCCTCTGCAATCTCCCTCTTCATGTTAGTCCACCATAATATTTCCTTCACGTCCATGTCACTACAAAAAAATACACTTCCTTGATGATACGTGTTTGTCACAGTAGGTCACGTTTTCTGTCATGCATGTACATCCATGAAAAATTTATGACAGAATCAAGATAGTCATACTTGTGCTATCGTAGAAGTGTTACATGACATTGCCAAAATTATCATCACGGAAGTGTCCACTTCCACGACGATAAATCGCGCGTCACAGAAGTGCTTTCGTCAAGGGTGACCGACATGTGGCATCCACAGTAATGGAACGCCGTCAAGCTATCGGGTCAGATTTTGGATCCGATAACCTGTTAACAGCCACGACCAATGCCGATTTTCCACGTGTAAAATTCTCATTGGCTGACGGATCCACGCGTCAGCTCCGTGTTGGCATAGGTGTCACACATCCAACGATCGAGATGGGCCTATGATATGTTGACACGTGGATCGGCCCAAAAGTGGCCCACAAAGTTCAAATGGGCCGGCCCAACCGAAGGCCCATAAGATTTAGCGGACCATAATGGGCCGGCCCAGCTAAAGGCCCACAAAATTTAGCGGACCATAATGGGCCGACCCAGCTAAAGGCCCACATGATTTTGCAGACCAGAATGGGCCGGCCCAACTAAAGGCCCACAAGATTTTGCGGACCACAATGGGACAGCCCAGCTAAAGGCCCACAAGATTCTGCAGACCATAATGGGCCGGCCCAGCTAAAGGCCCAACATTCTCTGTCAAATTGGCCCGTCAACGGCCTGTCCTAAACTTGTCATCAACGCGGCCCATGGTTACTTCTGGCCTGTTAACAGTCCGCTAAGTAATTGGGCCGAATTACAGCCCGATGTATTTCCGGCCTATTAAAGGTCCGGCTTCATTTCGGCCCCTTTACAGGCCATCAAAACTTTCGGACCATAAACGACCGTGAATGATTTGGGTCATATTCGGCCATGTCTGACATTCGGCCTGTTAGAGGCCCACTATAGCTTTGGGCCACTTTCGGCCTGTTAACGCCGGACGTAAACCATGGGCCATATGTGGCCCAACGTCATATCGGGCCCATTAACGGCCCATATAAAAATGATGATAATCTAGCCCAACCGAAGTTCCGGCCTATTAAAGGCCCGTGTATTAGGTCGGCGCATTTACGACCCATCCAAATTTCGGCCTGCCAAAGATCCGCATCGTAAATGGGCCACCATTTCGGCCTGCTAAGTCCAGTGGGTTATTTGGCACAATCAGGGCCCAATCTCACTTTCGGTCTATTAAAGGCCCATGTTTTTTATGGGCTCGAGATATTTACACCTATAAACGGCCTATTTTTACTAAGGGCCCAAATTATGTTTAGGCCTGTTAAAGGCCCACTATGGGCACAGGCCTACCAGAAAAATATGAAAGCTTATGCTGATTTAGGCCCAGATATTTTTAGTGGGCTACATGCCAATTTCGGCCCGTAATCGTTTTTAGCCCAATTAGAATGGGCCCGACGAATGTTGGCATGTTGGGCTCCTACGAAGCTTTCGACCGAATACATTACTAAGATAAACCTACACTATACAAAAATAGTGTCGTAATTACTGCAGCCTAAGGCAGCATCATAAATGTTGTATCACAACAAAATAAATTCCAACCATACAACAAAAGGCCTGTTGGCATAAAGTTTACAGTCCTTCCAGATAAAAGCACCATCAGATGTATAGAAGCATAGATCATTTGACCTAAGTGCTAATGTTTCAGGCTGTAGAATCTGATGGAGCAGCACGATCTCCACCTTTTTTCCGCCATTGCTCTTGAACAACGAAGCGAATGTTTGATAGTCTGGTTTCAAAACCATTCATATCTTGACGAAATTTCTCAACCACTATTCTTGTTTCCGAAACAACGTCCATTAGGGATTGGACTTGTGTCTGGAGCACAGATATATCACTCTGTCTAGCAGGAAGATTTTGTTCAGTAAGCGATTTGGACAAGGTTACCTTGACAACCAACCCAGAATTACGCAGGAAGGTGCTTTTTGCACTGTTAGTGGAGAGATACTGACGCACTGCAGCAAGAGGTGACATTGTGCCTGTAGTAGCCTCGTCACCTTCAGGTGGGTGTGGATGTTCAATCATTTGTTCCATAGCTTCCTGAAAGTTTGAACTTGTAGATTAGTGTACCAGATAAGTTATTAATGAGACCAAAACAAACAAAGTAGGTTAAACGTTTATACATAACTTATTTTGGTGAACTACTGTAATACATTAGCATGTATTGTAGTGCCAACTACATAATAAAATCACTTTTGGAACATATGTCCATGTAGCATGCCTACTGTATTGTCTATGTCCTCACATTCGTTGACATCTAAGGATAAAGAGACATGGTTTAAAGTAGGATGAACATAGTATGACATCATTCATATCATGGGCAAACAGATATAAAACAAACAGGCTATTTTATCATTGTGTGCGCACGTGAATATAACAACTAGATTACAGATCAAGACCAAAAGAATATCCTTCATCTCTTTTAAACCATGTAAGGCGAAATGATACGTTAAGACAACTGTGAATAAAAGTGAACAGACTAACTGACATTGGCTACAAACCAAGTAGTTAAATGAACACATCACAATACCAATTAGTTCAAGGCAGGAAGAGTAAGGACTTACAACAACAGGTTGAACTGGTGTGCTCATGCCCTTCATCTTGCTGGTGTGGCAATCCTTGAAGATTTGCACTGCATTCGGTTCAGGTTCTTTTTGGTCCGCATGGGCTTTCCTCTGTATTTGGAACAAGTCCATATAGATACGATAATATGGCACAAAAAGAAGAAGGAAGTAGCAGCTATTTATAAGAGCCTCGCGGTGTGCAATATAGCTACGAGATCCTGTTGTCTATTGGAATTTCACTTTAGAACGGTTGGTTTTGTTCTTCAAACAGTTAGCCTAGAAGAAGATACACTTGTAAGGCACATACATAAATACAAGTTCAATATGTGGTCTGATCAAATACATATAGCCTACCTGATACTTTGGATCAGACCAGTGTTTAACGAGGGTTGTCCAGTCTTCATCTGTAATATATTCCACTAGAGATGTTTGGGCGATTTAATTGTTAGCCTTGCCTTCAAAGTGAGATTTTCTGAGGTGGTACCGATACTGTCGCAGAGCAGACTGAAAAACATGAGTGCATGCTTGTTTAGTTGCATCATCTTTCGGATCCAACTTGAACCTCATTGTTGAAAAAAGAATGTGAGTCTTATTAGGAGGAAGCTAGAAAGTATGGGACATAGCAAGACAATATTACTAATTGCGATGAATAACATTACTTAAGGATAAATGGTCCAGGAAGGTGTTAAACTGGGTATTGTCTTTCTCATTCCTGTACTGGATCCACGTTGGGAGGATACGTGCATGACACCTAACGGCAACGGCTGCCTCTGATACTAACTTGGCTGACTCTATAGCATCACATGGCCTTTTTAAACCTGCCCCAAAATGTATCTCCATTCTTCCTCCTTTAGATTTTGTTAATCTGTCAAGCATTATCCCCGATGTCTGTTTCCGCTTGCGCCGTGGTGCTAGTTCAACAACGAATATAGAAAGTGTTAGTGTACATCAAACTATGAGAGTACATATAAAGGAGCATGCAACTTCAACTTGACTCAGTCAGGTACCGTCTTCGTGTTGATGCCCATGAGGTTCATCTGATCTTGCCAAGTCCTGTTGTGTCAGCAGTGCTTTAGAAGTAGTGTTAGGTGTGAAGGCAGCTTGAGAACTGGCCAGTTCCAGAGCAAACGAACGAGCAACTGGTTGAGATGCTGGTACAGTTGAAGAGAATGCTGCAGCTGGTGGAGCAAGTGATACTGTGTTTGTAGATTTAGCCGATGGACTTGGACCTTCTACTGCACTATAAGTACCAGCAGAATCTCGACGGCAGAACCTTTTCCGTTTCACCCGACGAGTAACAACACTCCCTACTATATTATTTTCCTTGCTCTTTTTTGACTTTGCCATGTCAAGCTGTACCCACAACACAAAAGAATAAAATCACTCTTCAGAACTCATTGATGCATGATACAGACAAGCAATACTTTGATGTAAGACAACCGTATGAGGATGGAATATGTAAGAAAAACAGGACGGCATGACATATTCACAGCTACGATGTGCAAACTAAGCAGAAGGATTTTCAAGAAAATAGAAGTAATGCAAGCTAGACACCATATGAAAGATGCAACCAATATTACTCTGCCAAGTTAAAAGTGTCTTGTCATAAGTGGCAATTCGAAAAATTAGAAGCAGTACAACGTAGAAATCAATGCAAAATGCAACCCTATCAAACTACCATGTTAAAAGCGTCCAATCATGAGTGACTGATGCGGGATACACAACAGCAGTACTTTGATGTAAGAACATGGTATGACAGATAGATGCAGTGTATTCTAGACACAGAAAGCCATGTTATATGCACATGTATAACGTATAAACTCAACAGGTGCAATTTAATCAAAATAGGAGAAATACAGGCTAGACAACATATGCAACATGAAACCAATTATCACACTGTCAACTTAGAGCAAGAACCTGCGAGACAACATGAACTCATCATGCAGACTTGGGACTTCAACTTCATTAGCAGTAGCAGTGGAAAATCTAGAGAGTCTCTGTTTGCATCGGTGCGGAGGACCACCAACATCCCCTAACTTACTCTTTTCCTTCCTATTTTCTGATATTGCCTTATGAAGTCAAAACCACAAGAAGATGAATAAAATTAGCTCTGCATAACTGGTTGATGCATGATACAGACGAACACTACTTTGATGTAAGGCAAGCGCAGGATAGGAGGATGGAATATATACAAAAAAGACAGCGTTTCATATTCACACGTACGATAGGAGGATGGAATATGTATGAAAAAATAGTAAGCGGAAGGCATTTTAACAAAATTAGAAGAAATGAAAGCTAGTCACCATATGAACATGCAACAAATATCACTCTATCAGGTAAAAAGTGTCTCGTCGTAAGTGCCATTTCAAGAAATCAGAAGTAGTACCAGCTAGAAGAGAATGCAAGATGCAACCTACATCACAGTCCCAAGTTAAATGTGTCTTATGGGTAAGTGATCGTTGCAGGTATAAGTTGTAAGCTATGCAGATGCAATTCAATATAATCAGAAGCAATACAAACTAGACATCATACGGAAAACACAACCACGTATAACAGTTCCAAGTAAGAGTATGCACCTGTGATGGTGGAGTAGGGGAGATGTGCTCATCATGTACACGTATGTTCTAGAAACAGGAACACGTGTCATATTCACAGGCATTATGTGTAAAGTAAGCAGATGCAATTCAAGTTAGAAGCAATACAAGCTAGGCATCATACGCAACATGCAACCACATATAATAGTGTCAAGTTAGAGCAAGCACCTGTGATGGTGGAGTAGGGGAGATGTGCTCATCATCTACACAGCTACGTTGACTATCCAGCCTTGTGTTGTCTTGCAAATCTTGTTGGGAGGATGGCGGAGTAGAATCTGTAGAGACCCCCTGTCTGAGTTGCTCCGAAGGACCACCATCATCCACTGCCGGACTAATTTCCTTCAGCTGTAATGATTTTGCATTGTGAAGTCAAACCAATAAGAAAAAGGAATAAAATTCGCTCTTCAGAACTCATTCATGCATGATACACTGACGAACACTACTCGGATGAAAGGCAAACACATGATGCGAGGATGGAATATGTATGAAAACAGGATGGTGTGACATATTCACACCTATCATGTGGTAACTAAGCAGAAGGCATTTCAACAAATTAGAAGCACTACAAGCTAGACACCATATGAAAGATGCAACCAATATCACTCTGCCAAGTTCAAACTGTATGGCGTTTCAACAAATTAGACGCAGTACATGCTAGAAATCATATGCAAGACACAACCAATATCACAATGGCGACTTAAAGGTGCCTTATCATAAGTACTGATGCGGGATATGCAAGAATAGTAGTCTGATGTAGAAACAGGAACACATGTCATATTCATAGGCATTATGTGTAAAGTAAGCAGATGCAATTCAACAAAGTTAGAAGCAATACAAGCTAGACATCATACGCAACATGAAACCACATATAATAGTGCCAAGTTAGAGCAAGCACCTATGATGGTGGAGTAGGGGAGATGTGCTCATCATCTACACAACTACGTTGACTGTCTAGCCTTGCGTTGTCTTGCGAATCTTGTTGGGAGGATGGCGGAGTAGAATCTGTAGAGAACCTCCATTTCAGTTGCTCGGAAGGACCACCATCATCCAATGCCTTGCCAATTTCCTTCAGCTTTATTGATTTTGCATTGTGAGGTCATACCGACAAGAAAAAGGAATATCACTCGCTCTTCAGAACTCATTCATGCATGATACTGACGAACACTACTCTGATGAAAGGCAAGTCATGATACGAGGATGGAATATGTATGAAAAAATGGACGACTTGACATATTCACACCTATGATGTGGTAACTAAGCAGAAGGCACTTCAACAAATTAGAAACACTGCAAGACACCATATGGAAGGTGCAATCAATATCACTCTGCCAAGTTAAAACTGTCTCGTCATAGGCGGCGTTCATCAAACTAGAAGCAATACATGCTAGAAATCGTATTCAAGATGCAAACCAATATCACACTGCCAACTTAAAGGTGTCCCATCATAAGTGACTGATGCAGGATACATAAGAAGAGTAGTTTCATGTAAGAACATGGTGTGATAGACAGATATAGTATGTACCAAAAATAGGAAAGCGTGTCATATTCACATGTATCATGTGTAAGCTAAGAAGATGCAGTTTACACTAATTAGGAGCAATACGAGCTAGACACCATATGCAACATGCAACCAGATATCACACTGCCAAGTTAGAGCAAGCACCTTGGATGGTGGAGTAGGGGAGCGGAGACTTGGACGTTGTAATGCACTATCAGTACAAGGAGAATCGGTATAGATGCTTCGTGTACGTTGCTACAGAGGACCACCATCATCGCCTTCCTTACTCTTTTCCTTCCTCTTTCTTGATTTTGCCTTGTCAAGTCAACCCACAAGAAAAAGGAATAAAATTTGCTCTTCAGAACTCATTGATGCATGATACTGATGAACACTACTTTCATGTAAGGCAGCCGCATGATGGGAGGATGGAATATGTATGAAAAACAGGACGGCGTGACATATTGACATGTATGATGTATAAAGTGTAAACCAAGCACAAGGTGCTTGAACTTGTTAGAATCGATGCAAGCTAGAAACCATATGAAAGATGAAACCAATGTCACTCTGCCAAATTAAAAGGGTGTCCTAACAAATGTATTTGACCAAATTAGAAGCAATACATGGCAACAGGCTAGAAATAATATGGAATATGCAATGAATAAAGGTGACTCATCGTAAGTGATTGATGCAGGATACATAAGAGATGTAGTTTCATGTAAGAACAAGGTTAACACATAGATGTAGTGTGTACCAAAAATAGGAAGGAATGTCATATTCATAGGTATAGTGTGTAAACTAAGCAGATGCAATTTACCGTAATTAGAAGCATTACAAGCTAGACACCGTATGCAACATGCAAACACATATCACACTGCGAAGTTAGAGCAAGTACCTGTGATGGTGGTGTAGGGGAAGTGTGGTCTTCAGGTACAGAGCTACGTTCAATATCTTCATTTAGGCTTGTTGGTTCTTGAGAATCATGTGGAGGGGATGAAATTGCATTCTTTATAAGAGTATTGCGTCTCATATTAACCCACACGCATGACTGTCTCATCATAAGCGATAGACGCAGGATACACAAGAACAGTAGTTTGATGTAAGAACATGGTGTGATAGGCAAATGTAGTATGTACCAAAAACAGGAAGGTGTGTCATATTCACATGTATAATGTGTAAGCTAAGGAGATGCAATTTAACAAATTAGGATCATTGATGAGGGATACACAAGAAAAGTAGTTTGATGTAAGAACATGGTTAATAGAAAGACGTAGTATGTACCAAAAACAAGAAGGCGTGTCATATTCACAGGTATAATGTGTTAACTAAGCAGATGCAATTTACCCTAATTAGAAGCATTACAAGGTAGACACCATATGCAACATGCAACCACATATCATACTGCCAAGTAAGAGCAAGCACCTGCGATGGTGGTGTGGGGGAATTGCGGTGATCAACTAGAGAACTACATTGACTATCTTCATTTAGCCTTGTTGTTTCTTGAGAATCGTGTGGGGAGGATGACACTGCACTCTTTAAATGAGTAGGGCATCTCACAGTAACCCACTCGGGTGACTGTCTCATCATACGTGATTGACGAGGGATACAAAAGAGTATTAGTTTGATGTACGAACATGGTTAATAGACATATGTAGTATGTATCAAAAATAGGAAGGCATGTCATTATCAAAGGTATAATGTGTAAAGTAAGCAGATGCAATTTAACCAAATTGGAAGCAATACAAGCTAGACACCATATGCAACATGCAACCACATTTGATAGCGCGAAGTTAAAGCAAGCACATGGGATGGTTGTGTGTGGCAATTGAGATCATCAACTGCAGAGCTACGTTTACTGTCTGCAACTGCTGACACTGCACCCATTAGAGCGCTGAAACTCTTAGTGCTTATCTTCAAATTACACTAGAGCGACTTCTGTCTTTTCTTTTCTGCATTCATCAACACTGCATTAGAGTCTGAAATACCCATGCATAAAAAAACAATAGTGTGAGTATGGGTGAAGTGTGCATGCAATTAGTACAGTGTAAAGGTAGCAGATAGCAGGTCGGTGAGAAATAAATGACGGGAGACATATGATAGCTCTACAACATGCATGGCACACTAAATTACTACAGGATTCTATGAAAAGAACAGTCGACTAAAAGCAAATAGGTCAGTCCATTTTTTCTACACCGTCCGATGTACAAAGAACGGGCAGATCGCCTTCATCTACCTCCAGCTAGTCAGTGTTGACGATCTTCCTCGAAACACCAGTGACCACCGGCCCAGTAATCCTCCCCTGCCTGCGCCCTTCCCTCGACCTCACCACACCGCCGTGCTTGGCACCCCCCGGCCATCCATTCAAGCCCCGCTGACCTCTAGATCGGGCGAAAGCAGCTCCTGCACCCCACACCCCTATGATAGACATCGATGCGCCACTTCCCCGGGGAACAGGCAGACTAGGTGCTCCACGCGCCTAAGCGGGTGCTGCTTCTTTTAATTGCGGTTCGACTAACCCTGAATTGAAATCCAGGCGAGCTACTCACCTCTAGCAAAGGTGAAATAGTAAAAGGGAGGAAACCTTGTGAATTTAGTATCACGAAGAATATGCGGTAAGAAGCACTCAACTAGTTTCTTTCGTGGGATGAATACGGTGTGAGCGGAGACGTAAGATTTGCATGAATAAGGGAAGAGGAGTACCTCTTTCTGCTGGCAGTGCTGTGTCATCCTTCTGTTTTTCCGACGATCTTCTTGTTGTTCGCCGGAAACCAGAAGTTGTGGAGGACGGTGCAGCCTTGGACGAACCCATGGCCAAGTTGTTGAGTGTGGTGTGGTGGCCGTCTGTCGGCGGCGGGGAAGCAGATCCAAGGAAGTGAACGACGGCGTAGCGGGAACAGCTCCGGTGCGGTGGACGGTTGCGACAGTGGAGCCGCAACAGTGAGGCGTAAGACAGCGTGGTCGGAGTGGTTCTGGTACGGCGCACATTGGCGTCGGCGTCGTGGAGGCAGCTCTGCCTCGGCTTCAGCTACTAAGTCCTTGAGGGTGTTGCGGTTGCGGTTGCGTTGGACGACGACGTCGGCGTACCGGCTCCGGCGTGATGGAGGAGGGCGACGGTGGATTGGCTGCTATGGGGTGGAGGACGGAGGAGGATGGGGTTTCGCGACTGGTGGAGAGGGCGTTTTCCCGCCCACGGAGTATGAATGGGGAAACAGAGGAAGGCGGGGAACTAAGGGGGAACAATGTTTCGGTTTGAGACGTGCTTGTTTGAAATTTGGGAAAAGTTACAAACTTTGCCCCCATCTAAAATTTCGGACATATTGCGGGTTGGGGGTAGGACAGTCATGTCAGGTGTCCCAAATGTGGGCGGGATAGATTTCGGCCGAGCGCATGGGTAGGCGCCCACGGCGTATGAATGCTTCTCAGAGGCGGTTGAGACTGGCGTCTTAGTGAAGTTACAAACCTACCCCGGTTTAGACCTTTGGACATAGGGCCGATAGGCTACACGGGCCAGAGTCAGGATAGTAATTTCCTACCACCAAAACATTAGTCTCGCGCGGTTTCGGGTGACCAGAGGCCTATTTGGTGCTTCGTTCAATATTTAGGAGCAAAAGCATTAACCTTTTCGGTTCTCTTGAATTGAACTTTCAGGATTTGTCAAACTTCACAAATCTTTACTCTTGAAAATCCTAAAGCTACGATTATTTTGGAATGGAGGGGGTACATTTGAATATACATTGTACACGAGTATATATTAAAAAATATGCAACTTACCTCAGTTCATGCATGGTTCCAGATATAATCTCCTTGGTTGCAAAAAAAGTTAGATATGCGTATGAATATATATAGCATGTTCAAACTCACAACAAAGATTGATTCCCCCTTTTACATCTGATTTACAAATGTCATTATCTCGGGTTCAAATAGATGAATGCACTTCCTATGAATTCGAATCTTCGAAACCCCCTTTATGTTGAATTCGACATGTATTCTATTTCGTAGCTAGCAATTTGGAATGTATCCATGCAAGTGACAAATGTATAAAGTGCTTCACACTAACAACATGGAGTGCAATAATTAATGTTTATATATGAATTGCAAAAGCATCCATTGCCTGTATTTCAAATCGCTCTCACTCTATGGATCGATAATATGAAATAAACACATGCACATGCTAGAATTCAGTAGAGTGTGTGTGTCTAATAGACCGATTTTCGTCCATACGCAATTTGCAAAATTCATGATCTCATCCAAAAATAATAATGTCATTTATATTTTAATTTAATGCGTAGAACCACCTTTTACACGTAGATGCACTATGCCCCGCCCCATTCTCACAAACGTGTTATATATCTCTCTATCTAACGCATAAGTGCACACATTTTATATGCATCGGCATTTCTCTTTCACACATGCTCACAATCTCTCTCAGGGTGTCGGGGTGTCTCACACACATGCTCTCTCTCTGTTTCTCTCTCTCTCTTTCTCACTACTATGTACCACTCTTTTCACTAATCTCAGTTGGAAAACACTATTTCTCTCACATGCATATATACACATGCACGGTCTCTACTAGCCCTCTATACGCACATATATGTGCCTACGTGTCTCCCGTACGCACATTATCTTTAGGCCTCTCTCGCACACATTGCCCCCCCGACACACCTCTCTCTTAGTAGTTGGCAGATATGATTTCATCATATCATTCAGTAGGATATCCCTGGCTGTTAGGCTGGATGGTAATATGAGGCAAAGTTTTACCCTAGTTCGGATCAGACCCTTGCAGTTGAAGAAAGATCCCACTCCTGGTACTGTATATTAGTAATAGGGTGTGTACAAAGTACACGTGAATACCAGTCATTGTGCGTATGTGTGTATACTATCGACGAACTAGCCCCCAAGCTTGTATAACATACTAAGGGCCTAGGGTTAGAAATCATATATAGTCGGCTTATCACCAGTGGGGATAGAGTCCTTCGCGACTCTGGTAGCTTCGTGTTGTACGCCGAGTCCTCCACATGGGTCTTCGTATAACACGTCTCGGTCCAATCTATATGTGGCGCAGGATGGAACCGACCCATGAGTCTTCCTGTTGACCCACCACAACTAGAAATGATGTGCCCACCACACCACACACGCAATCGGCCACTAAGAAAATAAGCATATACAATAGTACAATGGTATCTAGCTCACGATACGTCTCCATATTTTGTTGATGACACCGACGGACTTTGCATTTGATGCGTGATCCGTATTTTGTTGACGACACTTAGGGTCATTGTATTTGAAGCGAAAGCACGATATGGTCACTGGACTTCAGAATAAGTTCATCACGGTCACCACATACATTTTGTCGTGCTAACCAACATGTGGTTGGATGGTTAGAGGACAGTGGTTTCTTGAGCCCACCAAGGTTAAAGTCCCGGTGCTCGCATTTATCTTGTGTTAATTGCAGTATTTTCTGGCGATTTACGTTCAGTGGGAGGAGACGTTTCACTCGACTAAGAGGCACCTATGGTGACTTCGTAAAATCTCAAGATCATATATGCTGGCCCACTCTCTCGAAGGTGCTCATAGGGGTAGGGTTCGCGTGTGTGCGCTTATAGCGGTGAGTGCTTGCACGTATATATGAGCCCTTGCATCTGTACCGTGTTAAACAAATACATATCATGATTATACGGTCACTGGATCACCCGTACAACTCCGTATTTTGTTGATGACACAATCAATTGACCAGTCAAACGTTCCACGTGGTGCAACTAGTGTTGCACCATCGGGGCGCGTAACCGTGGGGCCCACCTGTCAGCCCGTATATGAAAGAAAGAAATGGTAGTTTGAGTCTGTACTGTGTTAATAAAATAGGAGTACATTTTAGGGTGATCATACGGTCACTAGCTCACCATACAGCTCCGTAATTTGTTGATAACACGATCAATTGACCAGTCAAACGGTCCACATTCAACAGCGCACATTACCATAGGGCCCACCCATCAGCGCATATATGAAGGACAAAAATGGTAATAAATTAGTGGTCGGTGGGTATTCAAAGTCATGAGACCTCTGGTTGGCAGTAAAGGCGGTTGGGGGCGTTCATTGGGCGGTGG
>NC_057794.1:555596927-555600053 GCF_018294505.1 Triticum aestivum | reverse complement strand
GAGGGATGGCCGGTGTGGCGGTGGACCAGCGGTGGGGAGTGGTTTTGGGGAGGGCGGGCCGGCCGCAGGCGGCGGGGGCTGGCGGTTTGGCCGGTGGTGGCTGGCGGCTCAGGGGGGGTGGAGTTTGATGATAAACTAGATGCCCTTGATTTCGTATCCAACGGCTGGAAAATCTAATGACCAGAGATGAAAAAGTCAGTCGACTGACGTGTAGCATCACCCTGCACGTACACATGCACGCACACAAGATACGCACGCATGTAGGCGTGTAACACTGACATGTACACAAGCACGCATGCTGGCGTGCAACACTGACACGTACACATGCACTCACGAACACACGCACGTACGCACCCATGCATGCAACACTGAAACGTACCCTTGCACGCACGCAACACTCGCACGCCTGCATGCACACAGCACACGACGCAAGACACACGCTCAATCTATACGTGCATGCACCCTTTGTTAAGGACATGGATTATTATGGGTATTAATCAATCTTATCTGTGATAAGCAGAACATTGATGTTTGCAGCGGTCTTTATGAATCACAACGTATCGAACGGGCTATCAACATAGTAGGCTTATCTACATGAAAAAGATGATGTCACACTCAATGAACAATCATCGGTTTATGAAATGCCCGCTTCTGACCGCCCTGGCCCACCAAAGGTTCCTCTGCTGTGCGCTGCCTGCGTTGGGTCACTGACATGCAGACCATGCACCCAAAGAGCCCACATGTCAGTGGAAGAACAGCACGGTGTCCTAGGTCAGAGTCGAGGGCGCCACTTGCGGCACGCCCGACTGAACATGCCTCCGTGCCGCATTCAAACGCCTCCATGAAACCCGTCCGTGTGGAAGCCGAGAAACCCACTCTGGACACACGCCTGTTCATGACCGGGCCGGCGTTAAACGCAACGCCGGCCGAGCTCCTCCCGTCTGCCGTCTATTTAATCTCCTATTTAAACGAGGCCAAACGCCAGCCAAGAATCACACACCTCCGCCGCTCCCCTATCTCCTCCACCATTTTGTCCACTCTTACAATGGCTTACGATGAGTAGTTATTTTGCATCCAAGCCGGCTGGGTAGCCCGCCGAATACGAGCTATGCAGCTCGCTGATCCACCTCCCTCCCCTTGCCCGACGGAGCCAGTTGCTGCCCCAAGCCGGTGCGCAGTTCAGCAACTCGCCGCTCCAGGCCAGCTCAACAAGGAGCGGCGCACGGGCGTCGTTGCTGCCGTCCACGCCGCCGCCTCGTACCGTGTCTCCCGTTTCTATGGCCAAGACTCCCATGCCGGCGGTCGCGCCATGCAAGCAGTGACAGAAGCCGGGTGCGCGGAGAGCGACGAGTTGGTGGCCAGCGCCTCCGCATCCGCCGCCATCATCGAGGAGAAGTAGAACACGGGAGGCCGCCGCCGCTTGGGTCCCATGAAGGCCGCCGCGGAGGCGACGCCGACGTACACAGCAGGTGTCTTACCGGATCCTTTTGTTGCAGGACCTTCGTCGACCCCGCATGGGCTCCACGGAAGAGGGGAATGTTAGGATGAACTCGAGCCGGTGCCGGCCATGGCGAAGTAGTGGCCGGTGATGAACTTGAACCGGTGCCGGCCACCATCATCTTTGGCACTAGCCAATGATATCAGTTGGGCAGTGGGGAAGCGAGCCGTCCTTTGCGCTGAAGCATATACCTCCGAGGCTCCTGGCAGTCCGGTGATCGTGCTGCCGGACATGAGGAACACAAATCAATCGGCGGGCGACCATTTAGGCCAGGTATTATATACCTGTGCTGTCCAGAACTAGCACCGTGTAGTTCATTTGAATGTAATGAAATCCGTCATGTTTGTATGAAAATCCGGTATTTTATATGATTTCCGTTGTTGTTTATATGAAATATCAGTTTGTCTACATGTTTGCGTAAATTTCGTCCGGTTGGTTGAGTTGCTGTCATAATGTGTGCGGCTACGGTTGGATGGCATAATTTGCGGGTCGCCGGTCGGTCTGCGGGCGGCTCGGGCGGCATTGTGGGACAAAAAACATAGCTTGTGCGAGCTCGTCTCCAACGTGCGCACTGGAGGATGCATGACAGCATGAGCACCTGAGCCATTCCTCCTTCATCGGTGGCAAAGGCACCGGTGGACAAAAGGGTCGCCAATATTTTGGCTACCCCAGGAAAGATCCAAACAGCCCCTCTCAACAGATTCAAATCCCTCGTTCGACATGGAATTTTGCCATGTGTTGTTTTCATGGACTAGCAAGATGCCCGTGCATTGCACGGAACATCAAGATGCATTTTTTTACAAACTCCCGCATGCATGCAAGGGATAATTAATGTCCTCCTTTGCTACTACCATGAGGCAAACACCATTAATATTGCATCGATTAGTGTTAGTGGCCTTGTATATCTGCAAATTGTAATTTTGATAGTGGCCCCTTGTATATAAAAATGGAGGGAGAAAGATGAGAGATAAGGTGAGGAGGAGTGGGGTGTGGTGATGACTGGTGGTCGGACTGGGCGGAGGCATGGGGATGGACGGCGCATTATGTCTAGGTTTGTATCTCTCTCTCACACACACATAGGTGGGGGACGTGCACGAAGAGAAGAGGTGCACGCACGGCGCACGTACTCCCGTCTCTTTCCCAACCACACCCGCACGGTTACACGGTGGAGCTCATTTCTGTACGAAAAAGGCAGCGCATGTGGTAATTTGGCACGTGTACTGGTTGTCCACTTGGTGGAGGGAGGATCGTCTACCACGGGTGAACAAACAAATTGTGACTTGACGCGTTATGTTAAATTAAAAAAGAGGCAAACCATGTGGGGCCTACCTTAGAGGCAAGGCTCTATACACTGGAGTACTTTTGATGTGTCCCATCAACTCGCAGAACGAGGAGAAGCTTGCTTAGTATGCCGTCTCCCCTGCCCACGGGCGCGGTGACTCGCAGGATGAGGTGAGCTTGCTTACGAGTAGTAGTGGTAGTAGTGGTAGTAGTGGTAGTAGTGGTAGTAGTGATAGTGGTGGTAGTGGTGGTAGTGGTGGTAGTGGTGGTAGTGGTAGTAGTGGTAGTAGTGATAGTCGTAGTAGTAGTGGTAGTAGTAGTCGTAGTAGTGGTAGTAGTGGTAGTGG
>NC_057794.1:555268946-555269840 GCF_018294505.1 Triticum aestivum | reverse complement strand
CGAGATCGAGATGGAGGGGGATCGAGATCGAGATGGAGGGGGGATCGAGATCGAGATGGAGGGGGATCGAGATCAAGTGTCCTCATGAATTCAAAAACTGCCCATTAAATTTAAAAATATTCATGATATGAAAAAGTGCCCATGAAATACAATCGAGAAATGAAGACTACGATTTAAATACAATCGATCTTAGCTAGCTATTTGTTCACAATCTTCTTGCCCTTCTTTTTCGCAAATGGAGTTCTTCTGTAGAACGGACGTCCTTTAGGTAGGGTGGTCCTGCTTCTTCCTGTGGTGTGTGCTGCTACTTCATCGTCGTCGTCATGTTCGATCTTCGGGTCGCCGTACTTGTCGAAGTCTTGCTCATGTTGGGGAACGTTACAGAAAACAAAAAATTTCCTACGGTTTCACCAAGATCCATCTATGAGTTCATCTACCAACGAGTGATCGGATTGCATCTACATACATTTGTAGATCACGCGCGGAAGCGTTCAAAGAACGGGGATGAGGAAGTCGTACTCGACATGATCCAAATCACCGGAGATCCTAGCGCCGAACGGACAGCACCTCCGCGTTCAACACACATACGGTCAGCGTGATGTCTCCTCCTTCTTGATCCAGCAAGGGGAAGGAGAGGTTGATGAAGATCCAGCAGCACGACGGCGTGGTGGTCGATGCAGCAGTCACCGCAGCAGGGCTTCGCCGTTCTTCTGCGAGAGGGAGAGGTGTAGCAGGGGAGAGGGAGGCACCAAGAGTCAAGGGTGGGGCTGCCCCTCCCTCCCGCCCTTTTTATATAGGCCCCCTAGGGGGTGCGCCGGCCCTAGGAGATGGGATCTCCTAGGGGGGCGGCGGCCAAGGGGTGGAGTGCCCCCCAAGCCAGGTGGGGCGCCCCCC
>NC_057794.1:555256663-555268765 GCF_018294505.1 Triticum aestivum | reverse complement strand
CGCATGGGGTGGGCCAAGGGGGCGCACCAGCCCACTATGGGCTGGTTCCCCTCCCCACTCTAGCCCATGGGGTCCTCCGGGATGGGTGGCCCCACCCGGTGGACCCCCGGGACCCTTCCGGTTGTCCCGGTACAATACCAGTGATCCCCGAAACTCTCCCGATGGCCGAAACTGCACTTCCTATATATAATTCTTCACCTCCGGACCATTCCGGAACTCCTCGTGACGTCTAGGATCTCATCCGGGACTCCGAAAAACTTTCGGGTTACTGCATATTCATATCTCTACAACCCTAGCGTCACCGAACCTTAAGTGTGTAGACCCTACGGGTTCGGGAGACATGTAGACATGACCAAGACGGCTCTCCGGTCAATAACCAACAGCGGGATCTAGATACCCATGTTGGCTCCCACATGCTCCTCGATGATCTCATCGGATGAACCACGATGTCGAGGATTCAAGCAACCCCGTATACAATTCCCTTTGTCAATCGGTATGTTACTTGCCCGAGATTCGATCGTCGGTATCCCAATACCTCGTTCAATCTCGTTACTGGCAAGTCACTTTACTCGTGCCGTAATGCATCATCCCGTGACCAGACACTTGGTCACTTTGAGCTCATTATGATGATGCATTACCGAGTGGGCCCAGAGATACCTCTTCGTCATACGGAGTGACAAATCCCAGTCTTGATCCGTGTCAACCCAACAGACACTTTCGGAGATACCCGTAGTATACCTTTATAGTCACCCAGTTACGTTGTGACGTTTGGTACACCCAAAGCACTCCTAAGGTATCCGGGAGTTACACGATCTCATGGTCTAAGGAATAGATACTTGACAGTGGAAAAACTCTAGCAAACGAACTATATGATCTTGTGCTATGTTTAGGATTGGGTCTTGTCCATCACATCATTCTCCTAATGATGTGATCTCGTTATCAATGACATCCAATGTACATAGTCAGGAAACCATGACTATCTGTTGGTCAACGAGCTAGTCAACTAGAGGCTTACTAGGGACATGTTGGTGTCTATGTATTCACACATGTATTACGATTTCCGGATAGCATGAATAAAAGACAATTATCATGAATAAGGAAATATAATAATAATCCTTTTATTATAGCCTCTAGGGCATATTTCCAACAGTCTCCCACTTGCACTAAAGACAATAATCTAGTTACATTGTGATGAATCGAACACCCATGGAATTCTGGTGTTGATCATGTTTTGCTCTAGGGAGAGGTTTAGTCAATGGATCTGCTACATTCAGGTCCGTATGTACTTTACAAATATCTATGTCTCCATATTGAACATTTTCACGAATGGAGTTGAAGCGACGCTTGATGCGCCTGGTCTTCTTGTGAAACCTGGGCTCCTTGGCAAGTGCAATAGCTCCAGTGTTGTCACAGAAGAGTTTGATCGGCCCCGACGCATTGGGTATGACTCCTAGGTCGATGATGAACTCCTTCACCCAAATTGCTTCATGCGTTGCCTCCGAGGCTGCCATGTACTCCGCTTCACATGTAGATCCCGCCACGACGCTCTGCTTGCAACTGCACCAGCTTACTGCCCCACCATTCAAGATCTGCTTGTGAAACATATCCGGTTTGTGACTTAGAGTCATCAAGATCTGTGTCGAAGCTAGCATCGACGTAACCCTTTACGACGAGCTCTTCGTCATCTCCATAAACGAGAAACATTTCCTTAGTCCTTTTCAGGTACTTCAGGATATTCTTGACCGCTGTCCAGTGTTCCTTGCCGGGATTACTTGGGTACCTACCTAGCAAACTTACGGCTAGGTTTACATCAGGTCTGGTACACAGCATGGCATACATAATAGAACCTATGGCTGAGGCATAGGGGATGACACTCATCTCTTCTATATCTTCTGCCGTGGTCGGACATTGAGCTGAGCTCAATTTCACACCTTGCAACACAGGCAAGAACCCCTTCTTAGACTGATCCGTATTGAACTTCTTCAATATCTTATCAAGGTATGTGCTTTGTGAAAGACCTATGAGGCGTCTTGATCTATCTCTATAGATCTTGATGCCTAATATATAAGCAGCTTCTCCAAGGTCCTTCATTGAAAAACTCTTATTCAAGTAGGCCTTAATGCTGTCCAAAAGCTCCATATCATTTCCCATCAAAAGTATGTCATCTACATATAATATGAGAAATGCTACAGAGCTCCCACTCACTTTCTTGTAAATGCAGGCTTCTCCATAAGTCTGCATAAACCCAAACGCTTTGATCATCTCATCAAAGCGAATGTTCCAACTCTGAGATGCTTGCACCAGCCCATAAATCGAGCTTTGGAGCTTGGACACCTTGTCAGCATTTTTAGGATCGACAAAACCTTCCGGCTGCATCATATACAATTCTTCCCTAAGGAAACCATTAAGGAATGCCGTTTTGACGTCCATTTGCCATATCTCATAATCATAGAATGCGGCAATTGCTAACATGATTTGGACGGACATCAGCTTTGCTACCGGTGAGAAAGTCTCATCGTAGTCAACCCCTTGAACTTGTCGATAACCCTTAGCAACAAGCCGAGCTTTATAGATGGTCACATTACCATCCGCGTCTATCTTCTTCTTAAAGATCCATTTATTTTCTATGGCTCGCCGCTCAACGGGCAAGTCAGTCAAAGTCCATACTTCGTTTTCATACATGGATCCTATCTTGGATTTCATGGCTTCCAGCCATTTGTCGGAATCCGGGCCCGCCATCGCTTCTTCATAGTTAGAAGGTTCACCGTTGTGTAACAACATGATTTCCAAGACAGGGTTGCCGTACCATTCTGGTGCGGAACGTGTCCTTGTGGACCTTCAAATTTCAGTAGGAGCTTGATCAGAAGTATCTTGATCATCATCATTAACTTCCTCTCTAATTGGTGCAGGCACCACAGGAACATTTTCCTGAGTTGCACCACTTTCCGGTTCAAGAGGTAATACTTCATCAAGTTCTACTTTCCTCCCACTTACTTCTTTCGAGAGAAACTCTTTCTCTAGAAAGGATCCATTCTTGGCAACAAAGATCTTGCCTTCGGATCTGAGGTAGAAGGTATACCCAATAGTTTCTTTAGGGTATCCTATGAAGACGCATTTTTCCAACTTGGGTTCGAGCTTTTCAGGTTGAAGTTTCTTGACATAAGCATCGCATCCCCAAACTTTTAGAAACGACAGCTTAGGTTTCTTCCCAAACCATAATTCATACGGTGTCGTCTCAACGGATTTCGACGGAGCCCTATTTAAAGTGAATGCGGCAGTCTCTAAAGCATAGCCCCAAAATGATAGCGGTAAATCGGTAAGAGACATCATAGATCGCACCATATCTAATAGAGTGCGATTACGACGTTCTGACACACCATTACGCTGAAGTGTTCCAGGCGGCGTGAGTTGTGAAACTATTCCACATTTTCTTAAGTGTGTGCCAAATTCGTGACTCAAGTATTCTCTTCCACGATCTGATCGCAAAAACTTAATTTTTCTGTCACGTTGATTCTCAACCTCACTCTGAAATTCCCTGAACTTTTCAAAGGTTTCAGACTTGTGTTTCATTAAGTAGACATACCCATATCTACTCAAGTCATCAGTGAGGGTGAGAACATAACGATAGCCACCACGAGCCTCAACACTCATTGGACCGCACACATCAGTATGTATGATTTCCAATAAGTGGTTGCTCGCTCCATTGTTCCTGAGAACGGAGTCCTGGTCATTTTTCCCATGAGGCATGGCTCGCACGTGTCAAATGATTCGTAATCAAGAGACTCTAAAAGTCCATCTGCATGGAGCTTCTTCATGCGTTTGACACCTATGTGACCAAGGTGGCAGTGCCACAAGTATGTGGGACTATCATTATCAACCTTACATCTTTTGGTATTCACACTATGAATATGTGTAGCATTACGCTCGAGATTCATTAAGAATAAACCATTCACCATAGGAGCATGACCATAAAACATATCTCTCATATAAATAGAACAACCATTATTCTCGGATTTAAATGAGTAGCCATCTCGAATTAAACGAGATCCTGATACAATGTTCATGCTCAAAGATGGTGCTAAATAACAATTATTGAGGTTTAAAACTAATCCCGTAGGTAAATGTAGAGGTAGCGTGCCGACGGCGATCACATCGACCTTGGAACCATTCCCGACGCGCATCGTCACCTCATCCTTCGCCAGTCTCCGCTTATTCCGCAGCTCCTGCTTTGAGTTACAAATGTGAGCAACCGCACCGGTATCAAATACCCAGGAGCTACTACGAATACTGGTAAGGTACACATAAATTACATGTATATCACATATATCTTTTGTGTTGCCGGCCTTCTTGTCCGCTAAGTATTTGGGGCAGTTCCGCTTCCAGTGACCACTTCCCTTGCAATAAAAGCACTCAGTTTCGGGCTTGGGTCCATTCTTTGGCTTCCTCCAGGCAGCTTGCTTACCGGGCGCGGCAACTCCCTTGCCGTCCTTCTTGAAGTTCTTTTTACCCTTGCCGTTCTTGAACTTAGTGGTTTTATTGACCATCAACACTTGATGTTCCTTTTTGACTTCTACCTCTGCTGATTTCAGCATTGAAAATACCTCAGGAATGGTCTTTTCCATCCCCTGCATATTGAAGTTCATCACAAAGCTCTTGTAGCTCGGTGGAAGCGACTGAAGGGTTCTGTCAATGACCGCGTCATCCGGGAGATTAACTCCCAGCTAAGTCAAGCGGTTATGTAATCCAGACATAGTGAGTATGTGCTCACTGACAGAACTATTTTCCTCCATCTTACAGCTGAAGAACTTGTCGGAGACTTCATATCTCTCGACCCGGGCATGAGCTTGAAAAACCATTTTCAGCTCTTCGAACATCTCATATGCTCCATGTCTCTCAAAACGCTTTTGGAGCCCCGGTTCTAAGTTGTAAAGCATGCCGCAATTAACGAGGGAGTAGTCATCAGCACGTGTCTGCCAAGCGTTCATAACGTCTTGGTTCTGTGGGACGGGTGCGTCACCTAGCGGTGCTTCTAGGACATAATCTTTCTTGGCAGCTATGAGGATGATCCTCAGGTTCTGGACCCAGTCCGTATAGTTGTTGCCATCGTCTTTCAGCTTGGTTTTCTCTAGGAACGCGTTGAAGTTGAGGACAACGTTGGCCATTTGATCTACAAGACATGTTGTAAAGATTTTAGACTAAGTTCATGATAATTAAGTTCATCTAATCAAATTATTCAATGAACTCCCACTCAGATAGACATCCCTCCAGTCATCTAAGTATAACATGATCCGAGTTAACTAGGCCGTGTCCGATCATCACGTGAGACGGACTAGTCAACATCGGTGAACATCTTCATGTTGATCGTATCTTCTATACGACTCATGCTCGACCTTTCGGTCTATTGTGTTCCGAGGCCATGTCTGTACATGCTAGGCTCGTCAAGTCAACCTAAGTGTTTGCATGTGTAAATCTGTCTTACACCCGTCGTATGTGAACGTTGGAATCTATCACACCCGATCATCACGTGGTGCTTCGAAACAACGAACTGTCGCAACGGTGCACAGTTAGGGGGAACACTTTCTTGAAATTATTATGAGGGATCATCTTATTTACTACCGTCTTTCTAAGTAAACAAGATGCAAAAACATGATAAACATCACATGCAATCAAATAATAATAGTGACATGATATGGCCAATATCACATAGCTCCTTTGATCTCCATCTTGGGGCTCCATGATCATCTTGTCACCGGCATGACACCATGATCTCCATCATCATGATCTCCATCATCGTGTCTCCATGAAGTTGCTCGCCAACTATTACTTCTACTACTATGGCTAAAACGTTTAGCAATAAAGTAAAGTAATTTACATGGCGTTTCTCAATGACACGCAGGTCATACAAAAAATAAAGACAACTCCTATGGCTCCTGCCGGTTGTCATACTCATCGACATGCAAGTCGTGATTCCTATTAAAATAGCATGAACATCTCATACATCACATATATATCATTCATCGTCCATCACAACTTTGGCCATATCACATCACAAAACACTTGCTGCAAAAACAAGTTAGTTGTCCTCTAATTGTTGTTGCAAGTTTTACGTGGCTGCAAAAGGGTTCTAGCAAGAACGTTTTCTTACCTACGTGAAAGCCACAACGTGATTTGTCAACTACTAAAGTGGGAGAGACAGACACCCGCCAGCCACCTTATGCAACTAGTGCATGTCAGTCGGTGGAACCGGTCTCACGTAAGCGTACATGTAAGGTTGGTCCGGGCCGCTTCATCCCACAATACCGCTGAAGCAAAATAAGACTAGTAGCGGCAAGAAAGTTGACAACATCTACGCCCACAACAAATTGTGTTCTACTCGTGCAAAGAGAACTACGCATAAACCTGGCTCATGATGCCACTGTTGGGGAACGTTGCAGAAAACAAAAAAATTCCTACGGTTTCACCAAGATCCATCTATGTGTTCATCTAGCAATGAGTGATCAGATTGCATCTACATACCTTTGTAGATCACGCGCGGAAGCGTTCAAAGAACGGGGATGAGGAAGTCGTACTCGACGAGATCCAAATCACCGGAGATCCTAGCGCCGAACGGACGGCACCTCTATGTTCAACACACATACGGTCAGCGTGACGTCTCCTCCTTCTTGATCCAGCAAGGGGAAGGAGAGGTTGATGAAGATCCAGCAGCACAACGGCGTGGTGGTGGATGCAGCAGTCACCGCAGCAGGGCTTCGCCGTTCTTCTGCAAGAGGGAGAGGTGTAGCAGGGGAGAGGGAGGCGCCAAGAGTCAAGGGTGCGGCTGCCCCTCCCTCCCCCTTTTTTATATAGGCCCCCTAGTGGGTGCGCCGGCCCTAGGAGATGGGATCTCCTAGGGGGGGCGGCGGCCAAGGGGTGGAGTGCTCCCCAAGCAAGGTGGGGCGCCCCCGCACCCTAGGGTTCCCAACCCTAGGCGCATGGGGTGGGCCAAGGGGGGTGCACCAGCCCACTATGGGCTGGTTGCCCTCCCCACTTTAGCCCATGGGGCCCTCCGGGATGGGTGGCCCCACCCGGTGGACCCCCGGGACCCTTCCGGTGGTCCTGGTACAATACCGGTGATCCCCAAAACTCTCCCGATGGCCGAAACTGCACTTCCTATATATAATTCTTCACCTCCGGACCATTCCAGAACTCCTCGTGACGTCCGGGATCTCATCCGGGAGTCCGAACAATTTTTGGGTTACTGCATATTCATATCTCTACAACCCTAGCGTCACCGAACCTTAAGTGTGTAGACCCTACGGGTTCGGGAGACATGTAGACATGACCAAGACGGCTCTCCGGTCAATAACCAACAGCGGGACCTAGATACCCATGTTGGCTCCCACATGCTCCTCGATGATCTCATCGGATGAACCATGATGACGAGGATTCAAGCAACCCCGTATACAATTCCCTTTGTCAATCGGTATGTTACTTGCCCGAGATTCGATCGTCGGTATCCCAATACCTCGTTCAATCTCGTTACCGGCAAGTCACTTTACTCGTGCCGTAATGCATCATCCCGTGACCAGACACTTGGTCACTTTGAGCTCATTATGATGATGCATTACCATGTGGGCCCAGAGATACCTCTCCGTCATACGGAGTGACAAATCCCAGTCTTGATCCGTGTCAACCCAACAGACACTTTCGGAGATACCCGTAGTATACCTTTATAGTCACCCAGTTACGTTGTGACGTTTGGTACACCCAAAGCACTCCTATGGTATCTGGGAGTTACACGATCTCATGGTCTAAGGAAAAGATACTTGACATTGGAAAAACTCTAGCAAACGAACTATACGATCTTGTGCTATGTTTAGGATTTGGTCTTGTCCATCACATCATTCTCCTAATGATGTGATATCGTTATCAATGACATCCAATGTCCATAGTCAGGAAACCATGACTATCTGTTGATCAACGAGCTAGTCAACTAGAGGCTTACTAGGGACATGTTGGTGTCTATGTATTCACACATGTATTACGATTTCCGGATAGCATGAATAAAAGACAATTATCATGAATAAGGAAAGATAATAATAATCCTTTTATTATAGCCTCTAGGGCATATTTCCAACAGCTCATTGGCTACTCCATCCATTCCGATGATCTTCCTTTTGCCTCTCCTCACGACAACACGACTGGGCTTTGACGGGTCGGTAATGAAGAAGCATTGGTCCACTTGGGAAGCCAGTACCCATCGCTCATTTTTCGCGGTGACGTTTGCGCCCGCGGTCTTGGATTTGGCTTCGGGTATAACCATGGTGGTGAAATACCGGTCTTCTTTTAGGACGCTCTTGGCCCATCTGACACGGAACATCGGGACCTTCTCTCCAGCGTAGCTCAGCTCCCAGATCTCCTCGATCCTTCCGTAGTATCAGTCCTTGTCGTTACGGGTGTAGGATTCCATCGTTACCCTGGAGTTCTGATAACCATCGCTCTTCATGTCCTTGTCCTCGGTGTAGAATGTGTAGCCATTGATATCGTACGCCTCATAGATCATCTGGTTGTGCTTGGCGCCCTGTGACAAGGCGAATATGAGTTGTTCTTCCGCGGAAGAATCCTCATGTAAAGGGTACGACAGAAGCTTCTGCTTGAACCAACGCGTGAAACATGAGTTGTGCTCTTTGAGTATATCTCCGTCCGTCCTCTGTTGGCCTCGGTCATTGTACGTCTTCTCAATAAAGGTTTTGTGCTCTACCACCCAAGGATCGACCACGTCTATGTGTTGTAGCACGACTAGGCTTGCCCTTTCAAAGTCGTCGAGTCGACCCTCGAAGTCGACATGCATTTCGCGGCGACCCTCACGGTGACCCCATCCAGCGAGCCTGCCGAGGTGCCTGTTGACGGGTAGACCAACGGGGTTCTCGATGCCTAGATAATTCATGCAGTAGGAGATGCACTCTTCGGTCAGAAAGCCCCTGGCTATAATTCCCTTTGGACGTGACATGTTGCGAACGTATCCTTTGATGACACCATTCATCCTTTCGAACGGCATCATGCTGTGCAGGAATGTCGGCCCGAGTTGGATGATATCCTCCATGATATGGACCAACAGATGCACCATAACGTCGAAGAATGCGGGCGGGAAGTACATCTCAAGCTCGCATAGTATCACCACGATCTCTTCCTGTAGCCTTCTGAGTTGCCTCACGCCAATCGACTTCCGAGAGATGACGTCGAAAAAGTTGCATAGGCCAAATAGCATTTCACGGACGTGCGCATCCATGATCCCACGGATTGCAACTGGAAGTATCTGCGTCATCAGCACGTGACAGTCGTGAGACTTCATCCCGCTGAACTTCTGCTTCGCTGGGTCTAGGTATCTGCTTATCTTCCCCGCGTAACCGTAAGGAAGTTTTACTCCTAGGAGGCAGGTGAAAAACTGCTCGATCTCCTCCTGACTTAGAGTGAAGCACGCGGGAGGGTAGTCATTTCCAGTCTTCTTGGCCTTTTTTCCTTTGCGACGACTTTCTGTGTCCTGCTTCGCCTCATCATCATCATCATCATTAGCGTGAAGCTCCTGCCTGATGCCCATTGATTTCAAGTCTGCCCTTGCTTTCGGCCCATCTTTGGTCCTCTCTGGCATGTTGATCAGGGTACCAAGCAGACTCTCGCACACGTTCTTCGTGATATACATGAAATCAAGGCTGTGAGGCACATGGTGGATCTTCCAGTACGGCAAGTCCCAGAAAACAGACCTCGTTTTCCATACCTTCAGCAGTGGCTCTGGCGCCTTTCGCTTCTTTCCCGGCTCTGGCGCCTTTTGCTTCTTTCCCGACAGTGGGCAGTCTTTCCAATTTTTCAACAGCTCGTCTATTTCCTCGCCGCTCCTCGTACACAGGCGTTTTCGGGGTTCGGTTTCACCATCGAACAGATCCTTGTGTTTCCTCCACGGGTCATCGTCGCGAAGCCACCTTCGATGTCCCATGAACACGGTTTTCGAAGACCCGGGATCTCTATCTAGCTGGCGATACGTTGTGTCATCCATGCACCTTACGCATCCAGAAAATCCGTGGACTACCTGCCCCACGAGATATCCGTAACCGAGATAGTCGTGCACCGTCGTGAGCAGTGCGGCTCTCATAGGGAAATATTCTTTCTCTACGGCGTCCCATGTATTGGCTGGCGTTTTCCACATCGTGTCTAGCTCCTCCTTCAGCAGCCCCAGATACAGATTGATGTCGTTCCCTGGTTGTTTCGGCCCTTCAATTAGCATACTCATGTGAATGTACTTGCTCTTCATGCACAACCAGGGGGAAGGTTGTACATCCACACAAACACAGGCCAGGTGCTATGTGTGCTTCTCTGGCTGCCAAACGGATTGACTCCATCGGTGCTCGCGCCCAGCACGATGTTCCTTGGATCCTTCCCAAATTCTGGGTATTCGAAGTTCAACGCTTGCCACTGGCTCGCATCCTTAGGGTGACTCAGCATCTTGTCTTTTTTATTTATCTCCGGATCATTTCCGTCATCTTCCCGCTTCTTCTCCTCCCTATCCGTGTGCCAACGCAGGAGCTTTGCTACCTTAGGGTCCGCGAAATACCGCTGCAGACAAGGAGTGATCGAAAAGTACCACACCGATTTTCGAGGAGCTTTCTTCCTCTTCTTGTATCGAGTGACGCCGCACACCGGACATATGGTAGACTCCGAGTGCTCATCCCGATAAATTATACAATTGTTCATGCACACATGGTATTTCACGTGTGGTAAATCCAGAGGACACATGATTTTCTTCGCCTCCTCGAAACTGGTCAGGCACTTGTTCCCCTTGGGAAGACATTCGTGCCAGAATGACATGTTCTTGTCGAAGCATGTGTCTGTCATTTTTTGTTTTACCTTCATCTCCAGAGCCATGAGCGTTAATTTCAGGCGGGTATCCTCGGGCCTGCATCCTTCATACAATGGAGTAACCGCGTCTATCTCCAGTTGATCCAGCTTGGCTTTCTCTCGGGCGGCAGCTCTTGCGTTATCCGTCTGCTTGAGAAGCAGCTCTTGAATATGAGGGTCCTACACCCAGCCTCCATCGTCGTCTGCTCCGGCATCTTCATCTTCATGATCATGCCCTTCGTCTTGATCTTCCTCATCATCATGTACGACATCTTCTACATGATGACTGTGTACAGCATCACCGTCGTGATCATGTCCTGGAGATTCTTCGTCTTCTCACCCGCCCTCGCCGCGGTGGTACTTGTCTTGTTGCGCTTCCTCATTTCTTTCCCGGACCCCATGGACAACTTCATAGTCATCTTCATCACCTTGCCACCGATAGCCATCCATGAAACCACGCAAGAGCAGGTGGTCCCGCACCTGCCCGGAATCCGGGTCCGCAATAAGGCTCTTCAGCTTGCATCTTCAACACAGACATCTTATCTCCGTCTCGTTCTTTTGAAGCATCTCGGCCTTCGCGGAGCTCAAAAACCTATTCACGATGCCTTCAGTCATCGTCCGGACCATGGTGGCCGGCGGGGTAGAGCAAAACGATATTTTAGAACCAAGAAAAATGTTGGCATGACCTTCCCTAAAAATAGACCAAAAAGAATGCATAGTGCCAAAATTCTCGCCGAAACGGAAATGAATCAAAACATTCCGGCAAAATATTGGCAACTATCGCATTTCAAATACCGGTACCTTCAAACACAAACATATATGCAACACCACAAACACATGCAACACCACAAACATACATAGATCTAGCTAGGCCACAAAAAGTGCATGTGCACGTTGTTGGAGCGAGCTAGGGAGAAAAAAAGTAGATCTACATCATGAAGATAGCTTTTCCCTTACTTACCTATCAAAAAAAGGTAATTTGACCACTTAATTTTGATGAATCTATGGTGGAAATGAGGTGAGGAGGAGGAGGCAGCCGAAAGCTTGGAGAAGGAGGTGGAGGGAATGAACTGGGGAAAGTGAGTGGGTAGGTGTGGCGCTGTCCAAAATATCTCGTTGGGGTCCCAGGTTACTAATGGCGCACCACCAGCAAATGCACCATTAGTAACCCTGGTTACTAATGGCGCACCTGCAGGTGGTGCGCCATTAGTAGTTCCGCAAAAAAGTAAAATA
>NC_057794.1:555252329-555256180 GCF_018294505.1 Triticum aestivum | reverse complement strand
CATTACTAGTTTAAACTAGTAATGGCGCACTGTGAAACGGTGCGCCATTAGTAGTTTTGCAAAAAAAGAATAAATTGTTTTTTACAGTAATGGTGCACTGTCTGCCTCGTGCGCCATTACTAGTTACAACTAGTAATGGCGCACTTCGACCTGATGCGCCATTAGTTTGTAAGGAAAAATGAAAAAAAAAATACTAGTGGCGCACCCTGTTTCTGGTGCGCCATTAGTGTCTTCCACACTAATGGCGCATCACCAACCGGTGCGCCATTAGTATATAGTAGTGGCGCACTGCTTCCATGGTGCGCCATTATTATCAATCCTATCTATAGCCCTTTTCCTAGTAGTGATACGCGCTACTGCTAGGTTGGGCTAGCCATGTGCGCCCAGTTCAAACGTAGCAGCAGCGCTTTTCGCTAGTACGTGCTACTGCTAAAGTCATAGCAGTAGCGCGGTTTATTTACGCGCGCTGCTACTAAGTAGCAGCAGCGCTTGATTTTGTACAACGCTACTGGTAAAATTCTATGTATAGGCTTTTCCCTAGTAGTGTTTTCTCACCGGCAAGTTTGAAATCATAATTGAGCTCTTTAATATCCCAATAAGCCTTATGTTCTAGTTCGAGAGGTAAGTGACATGCATTTCCATAAACCATTTTTTACGGAGACATACCCATAGGATTTTTATATGAAGTTCTATAGACCCATAATGCATCATCAAGTTTCTTGGACCAATTCTTTCTAGATCTATTAACAGTCTTTTGCAAAATTAATTTGAGTTCTCTATTACTTAATTCTACTTGACCACTAGACTGTGGGTGATAAGAAGATACAATTCTATGATTAGCATCATACTTAGCAAGCATTTTACAGAAAGCACCATGAATAAAATGTGAACCACCATCAGTCATTAGATATCTAGGGACTCCAAACCTCAGAAAAATAACTTCTTTAAGCATCTTAATAGAGGTGTTATGATCAGCACTACTAGTTGGAATAGCTTCTACCCACTTAGTAACATAATCAATAGCAACTAAAATATGTGTATATCCATTAGAGGAAGGAAACGGCCCCATATAATCAAAGCCCCAAACATCAAATGGTTCAATAACAAGTGAAGAATTCATAGGCATTTATTGATGTCTACTAATATTACCAACTCTTTAACATTCATCACAAGATAAGACAAACTTACGGGCATCCTTGAAGAGAGTAGGCCAATAAAAACCGGATTGCAATACCTTATGTGCAGTTCTATCTCCAGCGTGGTGTCCTCCATAAGCTTCAGAGTGACACTTGCATACGACCTGTTCCTGTTCATGCTCAGGTATACCACGTCTAATAACACCATCTAATCCTTCTTTATAAAGATGTGGATCATCCCATAAGTAATGTCTTAAATCCTAGAAAAACTTTTTCTTTTGCTGGTATGTGATACTAGGTGGTATAAACTTAGCAACAATGTAATTTGCATAATCAGCATACCATGGAGCAGTATGAGAAGCATTTATGACATTTAATTGTTCAACAGGAAAGCTGTCATCAATAGGTACTGGGTCATCAAGAACATTTTCTAACCTAGATAAGTTGTCTGCAATGGGGTTCTCAGTTCCCTTTCTATCAATAATATGCAAATCAAATTCTTGTAGGAGGAGCACCCATCTAATAAGTCTAGGTTTAGCATCTTTCTTTTCCATAAGATATTTAATAGCAGCATGATCCGTGTGAATAGTTACTTTAGAATCAACAATATAAGGTCTGAACTTATCACAAGCAAATACAACGGCTAAGAATTCTTTTTCGGTAGTAGCATAATTTCTCTGAGAATTGTCTAGAGTTTTACTAGCATATTGAATAACATTTAGTTTCTTATCAACTCTTTGCCCTAGAACAGGACCTACAGCATAATCACTAGCATCACACATAATTTCAAAAGGTAAATTCCAATTAGGTGGCTGAACAATAGGTGCAGAGATTAATGCTTTCTTATGTATTACAAAGGCTTCTACACAATCATCATCAAAGACGAACGGTATATCTTTTTGTAGTAAATTAGTCAGAGGCTGAGAAATTTTTGAGAAGTCCTTAATGAACCTCCTATAAAAACCGGCATGACCAAGGAAACTTCTTATACCTTTGATGTCCTTGGGACATGTCATCTTTTCAATAGCATCAACTTTAGCTTTATCAACTTCAATGCCCCTTTCAGAAATTTTATGCCCCAAGACAATACCTTCATTAACTATAAAGTGGCACTTCTCCCAATTCAAGACAAGGTTAGTTTCTTCACATCTCTGCAATACTCGATCAAGGTTGCTTAAGCAATCATCAACGGAGGATCCATAAATGGAGAAATCGTCCATGAAAACCTCACAAATATTTTTCACAAAAGTCAGAGAATATAGCCGTCATGCATCTTTGAAAGGTAGCAGGTGCATTACATAAACCAAAAGGCATACGTCTATAAGCAAAAGTACCGAAAGGGCAAGTAAAAGTGGTCTTAGATTGATCATCAACTGGCACAGGCATTTGAGAGAAACCAGAATAACCATCTAGAAAGCAAAAATGTGTATGTTTTGATAATCTTTCTAGCATTTGATCAATAAAAGGTAAGGGGTAATGATCTTTTTTAGTAGCCTTATTTAATTTGCGGAAATCAATTACCATCCTATAACCTGTAATAATTCTTTGCAGAATCAATTCATCTTTATCATTAGGAACGACAGTAATACCTCCCTTCTTAGGAACACAATGGACAGGACTTACCCACTAACTATGAGCAATGTGATAAATTATACCTGCCTCAAGGAGCTTTAGTATTTCTTTTCTTACGACTTCTTTCATCTTAGGATTCAGTCGTCATTGGTGATCAATAACTGGTTTGGCATCTTTTTCCAAATTTATTTTGTGTTGACATAGAGTGGGACTAATGGCCTTAAGATCATCAAGAGTATATCCAATAGCAGCACGGTGCTTCTTCAGAGTTTTCAATAATCTTTCTTCCTCCTTCTCTGAAAGGTTAGCACTAATAATAATAGGATATATCTTCTATTCATCAAGATAAGCATACTTAAGAGAATCAGGCAATGGTTTAAGCTCAAACACGGGATCACCCTTGGGTGGAGGAGGATCCCCTAAGATTTCAACAGGCAAATTGTGTTTTAGAATAGGTCCCTGTTTAAAGAACACTTCATCTATTTCCCTTCTTTCATTCATAAACATGTCAATTTCATGGTCTAGCAAATATTGTTCTGAAGGATCACTAGGAGGTACGGCAGTAGAAGCAAGACCAATAATTTCATCTTTACCAGGCAATTCTTCTTCACGGCGTTGTGTACGAAATTTAGAAAAGTTGAACTCATGAGACATATCACCTAAACACTACAAAAAAAGACACATCCGTGAAATTTTGGGCCGAACAAAAAAAAATTCTGTCATACATATGACACTTCTATGATGATAATTGTGACAAAACCCAGTATCATCATAGATGTGGTGGGCTCCTACTTCTATGACAAAAAATCATGACAGAAAATGGGCTTTTCGTCCTAGGCAGGCCGGAGACGAAGCTGCATGACATTCTTTGGGCCGTCCATGACGGAAAAAACCGTGGTCGAAGCGAGGGCAGGGAAAATTTCAGGGAGTTCCCGGTTACGGTGGGAGGTCGGGGCCGAGCGATGCGCATTTCTCTCGTACACGTACGCGCGTGTGTGCGAGGTGTTGGCTCTAACTGAACCCAAGCGATTGCACTGCAGGCTACGCGTTACTAAACCCGAGCGATCGATCGATGGCTGTTAACTAAACCCGATCGAGCGATTCCTTCACTACTGCTGCTAACTGAAGCCGATCGATGCTGCC
>NC_057794.1:555220226-555252081 GCF_018294505.1 Triticum aestivum | reverse complement strand
TGAACAGTTCCCGGTGGGGGTGGATGAATAGGACCCTATGGTGTTGCCTCTGGATGAACAGGACCCCGATCGATCGAGCCGGTTGGGGCTGGATGAACAGGACCCCATGGAGGGCTGGATGAACAGGACCACCCCGTCGAGGGCAGGATGAACATTAGACGGTGGAGGGCAGGATGAACAGTAGCCCGTGGAGGGGTGGTTGAACAGGAGCCCGTGGAGAGGCTGGTTGAACAGTAGTCGGTGGAGTACGCGCGGTGGAGGCTGGAAGAACAGGAGCCCGTGGATGAACAGTCGCAGGTGGTGGCTGGAGGAGGTCAACGGTGGATGACCAGTAGCTCGTGGAGGCTGGAGGGGGTCGACGGTGCAGATGAACAGTATCCCGTGGAGTCCCGTTTTGCGGTACGCCACACCCCTCCCGATGAACAGGACCCCCGTTTCGACCGTAGGAGGTCTGTTTCGTTCGTTTTGCGGTACGCCACACCCCTCCCAATGAACAGGACCCCTGTTTCGACTGTAGGAGGTCCGTTTCCTCCGTTTTGCGATACGCCAGACCCCTCTCGATCAACAGGACCCCGTTCCAAACGTAGGAGGTCCGTTTCCTCCGTTGTGCGGTATGCCAGGCCTCGTTTCCATCGCCTGTTCCGTCCAAGCCCTCCCGATGAACACGACCACGCATTCCGTTCCGACCCAGCCGGTTGGCTCCCACGCGTTCCGTTGCCTCCCGATGAACATGACGCATTCCGTTGCCTCCCCATGAACACGACGCATTCCGTTAACTCCCCATGAACACGACAACGACGCTGTTTCTCCGATCCGACCCAGCCATGTCAACGAGCCCTCGCCGTACGTATGCGCGAGTAGGCGTTCGAGACCCCGCCCGTATGTACACATACGTGGCCGTATTTTCTTTCTTGCACCCTAGCCGCCTCTACTATGACACGTGCGCGCCTCTACATCCACCAGTATATATGTACGTACACGTTCGTGACCAGAATGACAACGCTACATACGCTTCGACCAGGTGGGTCCCGACTGTCAGGCACTTCCTTGCGTGCGAAGATGTAGCTGGTGGGTCCCGACAGTCAGGGGGCGAAAATACGGTGGCCCGTCCGGTGGGTCCCCGCTGTCAGGTGGAGGAATAATTATTTTGCACGTAATAAGGAGGCAGTTCCTTGCTGCGGCCGTGGACCCAGCTGTCAGCCTCTCCACGTACAGTCCACGTCCGATGGAAGCCGTTCCTTGACCACGTTAACCATGCCGCGCCGAGAGCACTAGGGCAGTGGACGACGGCGAGGCCTAGGAAGGGGACGACGCGGAGCCGGGGAAGACGCGGGAGGGGATGCCCACGCGTAGAGGAGTACGAGGGCACTGGTTCGCTGTGGTGTGAGGCTGCCGTCGCTGCAGAGTAACAGGGGGGATGGGTGAGTAGAGGGATGGCCTGGCAAGCGGTGGGAGTAGTAGGGGCGGTGAGGCCTCCGCCGCATCGCAGCCGGCCACAGGAGGCAGGAGCACGAGGCACGACCGACGCTGGTTTGGGCGGCTGGAGCAAGAAGACCAGAGGTTGAAGACGCACTATGGCCATTGGATGGACATCGTACGGTCACTGGAGTTAGAATCGTGCATATTGACTAAGTTGACAAAGCCCTCCATCCCCATCAACTTAGTAGGCCCACAAGTCAGCCTGCCACTATACTGGGTCCCAGCTAATAGGGGGAGTATTCATTTTTTGTGCGTAATAAGGAGGCACTTCCTTGCGTGCGAAGATATAGCTGCTGGGTCCGAGCTGTCAGCGGCGGTAACATTTTTTCGCGAAATACAGAGGCCCTTTCGATGGGTCTCTGATGTTAGGTGGAGGAATCATTATTTTGCGCGTAATAAGGAGGCATTTCCTTGCGTGCGGCCGTGGACCCAGCTGTCGGCCTCTCCACATATAGTCCACTTCAGATGCATGTCGGTCATTGACCATGTTGACCAGGCCGCAACGAGAGCACCAGGGCGGTGGACGACGGCGAGGCCTAGGAAGGGAACGACACGGAGGCAGGGAAGACTCGGCAGTTGTTTCCCACGCTGAGGGGAGTACGACTGTACAAGGGTTTACTGGTTTGCCTGCCGTCACCGGAGAATAACAGCAGGTGTGGGTGAGGCCTGCGCGGCAGCACAGCCGGCCACGGGGAGGAGGGAACAGGCAGTCCCGCCGGCGCTTGTTTGAGCGGCTGGAGCAGGAAGAGCAGAGATTGAAGAAGCACGACGGCCGTTGGATGGACATCCAACAGTCACTGCTTGTGCGTCAACCTTTTTTTAGGAAAGCCTCAAATCTGTGGAAAACAGCATACATCCCATCTGCCATTATTTCTAATAATTTTCAGCCCATTTGCTAATTCTTAAGGTTTTTTTGGAGCCCATATTCTTTTTGTTAGCATTACAGCCCAAATTGTGGCCACGGTTAAAAAATTATACGAAATTTTGCATATTTCGGTGCGGTCCGAACTGTTTTTAATCCCGAAATTTCGACTCACATTCAAACTGATTTTAAAAATAAATGTATATCAATATAAAATCCAACAAATTCTCCACGCATAAAAATTAATGTAATTTAAAATCTTGAAATGAAAAAAAATATTTGAAACTAATTGCCGGTTTGATGTGTTTTAAAAATGTACAACCCATTTCTCATTACTGATGGGCCATTTTCTCGGTCAGCCGAATGAAAGCTCTCCTTGTCTTGAAAGATTTGCAGCCCAACAGGCCTGACAAAGCGACTTACTTGGCAAATCACAAAAAAACTGGGCTGTGGCCGTGGACCCAGTTGTCAGCCTCTCCACGTACAGTACTCTTCCAATGGAAGTCATTCCTTGACCACATTGACCACGCCGCACGGAGAGCACCACGGCGGTGGACGACGACGAGGCCTAGGAAGGGGACGACGCGGAGCCAGGGAAGACGCGGCAGCGGAAGCCTGCGCGGAGAGGAGTACGAGGATTCACTGGTTCGGCTGCGGTGTGAGGCTGCCGTCGCCGCAGGGCCTGGCCAATGGTGGGAATAGTAGGGGCGGTGAGGCCTCCACGGCAGCACAGCTGGCCACGGGAGGCAGGAGCATGCGGCACGACCGGCGCTGCTTTGGGCGGCTGGAGCAAGAAGACCAGAGGTTGAAGAAGCACTACAGCCGTTGGATGGACATCGTACGGTCACTGGAGCTAGAATCATTCATATTGACTAAGATGACAAAGCCCTCCGTCCTCGTCAACTTTGTTGGCCCACAAGTTATCCTCCCACTATGGTGGGTCCCAGCTAGTAGGGGGTATCCATTTTTTGTGCATAATAAGGAGGCACTTCCTTGCGTGCGAAGATATAGCTGGTGGGTCCGACATGTCAGTGGGGGGAACGTTTTTTCACGAAATACAGAGGCCCTTCCGGTGGGTCCCAGCTATCAGGTGGAGGAAGCATTATTTTGCGCGTACACTCCACGGCCGATGGATGTCGTTCGTTGACCAAGTTGACCAGGCCGCGCCGAGAGCACCATGGCGGTGGACGACAGCGAGGCCTAGGAAGGGAACGACACGGAGCCGGGGAAGACTCGACAATGGTTGCCCATGCGGTGGGGAGTACGAGGGTTTACTGGTCCGGCTGCCGTCGCCAGAAAATAACAGGAGGTGTGGGTGAGTAGAGGAATGGCCTGGCCAGCAATGAAGTAGGGTGGGGCGGTGCGGCCTATGCGGCAGCACAGCCGGCCACGGGAGGCGGGAGCAGGCAGTCCCACCAGAGCTGGTTTGGGCGGCTGGAGCAAGAAGATCAGATATTGAAGAAGCAGCATGGCCGTTGGATTAACATCCAACGGTTACTGCTGCTAGAATCATTTGTGGACTAAGTTGACAAAGCCAAAGTACATGTCAACCTAGTAGACCCACAAGTCAGCCTCCAAATCTGTCCCAAACAGCATACAGCCCGAAATTTCTAGCCAGATTCAAATTAATTTTAAATCTAAATATACCTTAATTTAAATTCAATGAAATTTTAACTGCACAAAAACAATGAAATTTAAAATATCAAAATCCGAAAGAAAACAGTATTTTGGAACTAATTGTCTGTTTGCTGTATTTTTTCATTTTACAGACCACTTATTATTACTTATAGCCCATTTTCTGGGCAAAATGCATCTCTCCTCATCTTGAAAGATTTCCGGCCCAGCAGGGCGTAGAAAAGCAAGTAGGCCTACGTTGGTTATTCTGCAAAAAACAAAATAGCTGGCTAGCAATTTTCAGAACGGAAAAAAACAAACTGGGCTGGTCATGTGCTAAACATATGAAATAAAAGCCTGGGCTAGACGGGCCACGGGTCCCGCACAACCCAATTGATACCCTTCTCCGTCCCGAAAAAACAAAATTACTGCGCGCGCTGCTGGGTCCCTACTGTCATGCTCACCATGTACAATCATCTCCTTATTCCTCTCAGTTGTTGACCATGTTGACAACACCGGAGGGCAGCGCTGCGGCGAGCGAACCAAGGCGGAGGACAATGGTGAGGCCTCAGACGGGAACGAACAGGAGCCGGGGCAGATCATAGCCAGCCATGGGAGGCAGGAGCAGGCGGTCCCGCCGGCGCTTGTTTGGCTTTGGCGGCTCGAGGAAGAAGAGACATTAGAAACGCGATAGACGTTGAATGTCAATCCAACTATCAAGGTTGGCACAATCGTTTGTTGACTAAGCGGATACCAAGTAGCATACTTTTTTATATATAGGAAGAAAACTGTGAGGAAAATGCGTTCTTCTGCCGTCCTCCTCACAGGGAACGTTCGCCACATAAGTGACTAGCACCCTTGGTTTTCAACCGAGAGGTCTTGGGTCCGAGTCCCATGAACTCTCAATTTTGTCCTCCTTCCTTCCTCGCAAAAAAAGGGAAAGAAAATCAAAGACTTGGGAAGGCGTACAAAACAAGCTAGTGTACCAGTAAAGAGACGTTGCCGAGTTTTAGAAAAAGAAAGATGTGCTCCTGTAGCTGGTTCGAATCCAAACCTAGACTATGACTATATATGGTGCTATGCTACTCTCCAAGTAATGAAACTGACATATCCAACATTCACTTCTCCTCTTCTCTACTTACTCTGCCTAGCATCAGAAGCTCTGGCCGCAACAACCATGTCCGCTGGCTGCTCATCCACCTGCTCTTCAGCAGGCAACAACCAGATATGCGCCATGTCGCAACGTGTACCATCGCATGGGGGTCTCATCACACCCTCGCCGGCACGCGCACCGCAGCCGATTGCTCATCGCAACCCGCTGCCGTTGGTGTGGTGCCACTGCTGCAAATCACGCAGAGTCATCCGTCGCATCTCAACCACAATTCGCAACCCTGGCCGAGTCTTCTACAAATGCCCGAATCATCGGGTAATAATATGTTTAAGTGTTGTCATGCTGCTTTCAGTTGCTGATTTTTTAATAGTTTGGTTGATGATCTACCAATTTGATTCGTGCATAAAAGGGAAGATTCATGTGATTTGTATTTCTGGGAAGTTGCTGATTTGGGGGAATGCAACTACGCTGATTATTTGGTTAGCCGAGGAATCGCAATACCAGCAGGTTGGGGTGTTGGACAAGTAACTGAAGGAATGGCAGAAGAGGAAGATGCAGAGCAGAAGGTTAAAGATGCAGTTCCTCTGATCATGGCCAAGCAACAGCTGCTGAACGGCCTTGACAACAATGAGGAGATGAAAGAGCTTGTGAAGATAATGTGCAAAATCAATGTGCTCTGTAGGATGATTGTCTCTTTATTTGCAATGTATGTAGCACTCATGATGTATTCAGTGGCTACGACATGATCACTTTGCTGAAACTAGTAATGAATGAAACATGTGTAGTAGGTTGGGCGTAGTGTTGTGAACATCTAATGATTTCTATTAACGGAAATCAGGGGGTATCCCCTTTTGCTCATATAAATAAATAAATAGCAGAGGCCCTGTCGGTTCAGCTTTGTTCTCATTCGAAGACGTCGAGCAAATTGCAGTCCAACAGCAAACTATGTCATCAAATTCAAGTTTCACATCCAAATATGAGTACAACTAAACAACAATGTCATCATGTTTTAGTTCTCATACAATCACCAAACACAAATCATCATACATAACAAGTGATGTCCTCACAGCAAAATACTAAACAACATGTTCATCAGGTTTCAGTTGTCATAGCAAACACAATTTCACATAGTAGATAAAAAAACGTCTTCTGAAAGGCAAATACGACAAAAGCAATGTAATCATCATCCGCAGCAGCAGCGTCAACATCTTCGCCATGTGTATAATTCTGAATCGTAATTCCCCACGGTGTCATCTTCTTCTTCATCCTCGAACGTTGGCTTCTTCTTGATCAGCTTTTGTATGTCCACAACACGACAGGCAATCTTTTCGCCGGCGTCATTGGCGTGATGGTTCTCAAAGATATTAGGAACATCTGTGTTATCTTGTACATCAGGAGCAGTGTAAGCATCATCTTGTTGTGCAACTTCAATAAACGAATTCCTCTGCTCAAACCTTTGCAATACTCTCCACTCATCGCTACATGCAAATGTGTCTTCCAAGAAAAATATATGTGTTGCTTGATTTGCCAAAATAAAAGGCTCGTTGGTCTGGTACGCCGCCCTGACATTGATGGATTTGAAATAATCATCAGCTCTGGGTTTTGCGATCCTGGAAAAATAGGTTATACCAACGACAGCACAATAGAACCACACACCGATGATCCTCGAAACTGGAATATACTACAACTGAATAATGTATGTTATGTTAGCATACATTTCAGTTGTCTCTTTGTCATACGTATCCGTGCTCATGATGGCACTGTTTTGTGTCTTCCTGCCTTCGTCTCGTGCAAGGGTGTTGTAGCACACATCTCCAACAACGCAAGATTCATAATGTCTTACCCGAGTATCAGGACCCATTGCTAGTGAGTAAAGGGCATCATCAACTGCCTGCCCATCCTCCTGCATCTTCTTAACCTATGGTTAGAAAATAGACAAGCTAATCATCTTATGTACTCAATATATTAAAAAAAACTAACAGTGCACTTCAAAAGCTTACATGGTTCTTGAACCATTTCGCAAATCCTGCCATAACTAGTTTGTCAATGTTTCTTGGATTTTGCGGCAGTAACTCCTCTTTGTAGATGCTGCACAACATTGTGATCGCATCAAACATCTAAATATATAAGAATGTGCTACAAGTTTAGTAGATTACGATGTATAAGCTGCAGTACTGCACTTACTCGATATAAGGTAGTATCTCAGGACAGTTATTCAAGACATACCAAACCATTTTGTCCAAATCTTTAGGTTTGTCCTCTTGTCGACTCTTCCCTATAACTCGAACAGAATAATCGAAAACATTGAGCCCGGGATTGTCTTCACCCACCTCTTTGCTAAGCTGATCAGCTATTTCAATGTATTTTGAGCAGAATGTCAACGCTTCTGTAGCAATGTAGGCCTCTGCAATGGAACCCTCGGGTCTACCTCTATTCCTAACATAGCCCTTGAAAGTGCCTAGCCGCCTTTCAATAGGGTACATCCAGCCATACCGTACTGGACCTCTAAGTAGTGCCTCATCAGGTTGATGAACAGCCAAATGCACCATCACATCAAAGAAGGCTGGAGGATATATCTTCTCAAGGTCGCATAGGATAGTTGGTATCTTGTCTCTAAGACGCTCCAAAGCATTTATCCTGATATTCCTACTGCAGAGTTCCTTGAAGAATTGTCCCAACTCTGCAACTGCTCTGTATAAGTCAGGGCGGCCCAATCCTCTAAGGATAACAGGTAAAACCCTTTGAAGTAGGACGTGGCAGTCATGAGTTTTCAACCCTTGTACCTTGTTTCCATCTGCATTGACTCTCCTTTCAGGGTTGGAAGCAAATCCATGTGGGAATCTCACACGTGACAGGACCTCGTAGAATTCTTTTCTTTTTACCTTGTCCAAGACGTACACAGCTGGTGCCATATCCCGTGGTTTACCTTCATCTTGCACCTGCAAATCCTTTTTGATACCTAGGTGTGTCAAATCAATCCTAGATTTTAAGGTATCTTTCGTCTTGCCTTCAATATTAAGAAGTGTGCCGATAATGCTGTGTCACATCCCTAGTCCTGTTATGCACTAGGCTAGGCCTCATGTGAGCATCATGTTTTAATACAAATGAAATTTGAATTGAGGGATTTTCAAGCCTCAAAAACCTTCTAAAAATGATCAACATTAAAATCTTCTCAAAGAAGTCCAAGAAAATGTTCCTCTTAGCCTCTGAAAATATTGCAAAGAGGTAAAACTCAAATCAATATTTTTGGTATCTCAGAGTTAATTATTTTGGGCCCTTGAATTAATTCAATAACTATTTGCATTGGATATATATTTGATATATAAATACTATATGTCCAATAATACTGGAACATTTTTATGTGGTTTGGTATATTTTAGTTCTAGCCACATAACTATTTTCAGGATTTTATAAAATGGTTTAGTATTTTACTAAACTAAAACAACACAGAACAATATTAATAAAAACAACAGAAATAGGAAAAGCAGAGAGGAGAGAAATCTTACCTGGCGCTCACCTGGTAGGCCAGCCGGCCCAGCTCCTGTGCGGCCCAGCCCATCTGGGCCTCCCCTATCGCCTTCCTCCTCTGCCAGGGGTTTGACCTTCCCTGGGTCCATGACAGGTGGACCCCGCCATCAGGTGATTAGCTTAAGCTAATCACCACCTAATCTAACCCCCTGACACTGACATGTGGGCCCTAGTGCCCCTAATCTTTAATTAAACTAAACTAACCCCCCTGTCTAACCCGTGTCACTGACGTGTGGACCCCACACGTCAGGTTTGACCCTAGCAGCCCAGTTGACTCTGCTGACGTCATAGTGATGTGGTGCTGACGCCATAAATCATTTCTAGATTTATTATTATTCAGAAAAATTCAGAAAATGCCCTAAACTTCAATAAATCATAGAAATTCAACCGTAACTCCAAATTAAATAATTTATATATGAAAAATTATCAGAAAAATTCAAGGAATCCATCTGTACCATTTTCATGCATGTTAGAACAACTTATAGCTTCTGTTTAGCACAAATAAATTAAATGGCATTTGAATAATCACATATGGAGTTTGAATTTGAATCTTGTATTCAAACCAACTTCATTTAATCTGTTGCTAGTTGCATTAGCTCAAAACACATTCATATTGCCATGTCATGAGCATGCATCATATTGTGCACTGCATTGATTATATTTCTTCTTGTTGCCGGTATCTGTTCCCTCCCGGTAGACGATGTTCCGACGTTGTGATCGTTGACACTGATGAAGACTCAATGTTATCTTCAGAAGTGCCAGGCAAGCAAAACCCCCTTGTTCATTCCGATACAATCCTACTCTCTCGCTCCTGCTCTCTTTTACTGCATTAGGACAACACTGATTCATCTGTTACTTGCTGCGGTAGCTGAACCCCTTTATCCTTTGCATGACCTGTCATTCCACAATAAATAGATGAAACCCACTAGTATGAGTAGGAGTTGTTTGAGCCCTGTTGTGCCTACTCATTCTTGCTTGTTTGTCATGCCTGCTACTGCTTAGGGTTGAGTCAGGTCTGATTCATCGGGGATGAATGAGAGGCGTGTGAACATGTCCTACTGTGTGTGAGCTAAGTGTGTGAACACGATTTGGTAAAGGTAGCGGTGAGAGGCCATGTAGGAGTACATGGTGGGTTGTCTCATTGCAGCCGTCCTTAGGAACTGAGTTCTGTGTTTGTGATCCATGATTCAGCTACTACCATGCATTGGGCCCTGAAATATGACCCCGCTCGACTTCTTATTCACCCTAGTCCTCTGTCCAGGAGTTGCAAGTAGTTTCTGGTGTTTGTACCTTACTGGAGGCCGTGGACAGCGCTGACCGTAGGGGTGGGCTGTGATGCGGTAGGTACGTGGCACGGTATACCGGATGCCCGTTTGGTATCTCGGGAACCCTGTTCACATCGTTTGGGGCTGTGAGCGAAACTCCGGCCGGATCTCCTGATGGATGGAACCCGAATAGGCGATAAACCTGGACTAGAGACTTGAGTGTTTAGGTAGGTCGTGGTCTACACCCACGTCGGCTTTCGCTTGAAGTCTGCCGAGCACATGTCGTGTGCAGACGCTAAGTGGTGGAAACATGTATGAAGAAGTACACCCCTGCAGGGTTAACATCATCTATTCGAATAGCCGTGTCCGCGGTAAAGGACTTCTGGGTTGCTTATATCAGTTCATAGACAAGTGAAAGTGGATACCCTAAAATGCGCAAGATAAGCGTGAGTGCTATGGATGGCGTTCTCGTAGGGAGACGGGAGCGGATCCATAGTGGTGTATTGCTATGGTGAATATGTGGACTCGTGTGCGCCACCTCAAAAGAGTTACTTGCAGTCGTAGTTTAGGATAGCCACCGAGTCAAAGCTGGCTTGCTGCAGTTAAACCCCACCATCCCCTTTGTTGATAATGATGCATATGTAGATAGTTCTGATGTAAGTCTTGCTGGGTACATTTGTACTCATGTTTGCCTACTTTATGTTTTTGCAGAGAGACTTCGGTCTCGCTAGTAGTTCCACGTGGACTTCGACGTTTAGCTTGTTACCTCAGCTACGATCTTGTGCCCTCGGCAGGATCTGATAGATAATCAGGCTTCTCAGCATTTTTCATTTATAGATGTCTGTACCCAAACATGATAAGCTCCCGCATGTGCTTTGACTTGTATGCTCTGATTGTTGGGTCATGAGACCCATGTTTGTAATATCTCGCTCCTCGGAGCCTAATGAATAAATATTTGAGTCGTAGAGTCATGTTGTGATGCCATGTTGTATTTGCACATATCGAGCATATTGTGTGTATGTTATTGAAATGCTTGGTATGTGTGGGATCTGGCTATCTAGTTGTTTATCCTTAGTAGCCTCTCTTACCTGGAAATGTCTCCTAGTGCTTCCACTGAGCCATGGTAGCTTGCTACTGCTCCGGAACACTTAGGCTGGCCGGCATGTGTCCTTCTTCGTTCTTGTGTCAGTCCCTTCGGGGAAATGTCACGCGATGAATACCGGAGTCCTGTTAGCCCGCTACAGCCCGGTTCACCGGAGTCCTGCTAGCCCAGTGCTACAGCCTGGATTCACTCGCTGATGACCGACACGTTCGATGCTGGGTCATGGATGCCTGTCCCTGTAAGTTAGTGCCACTTTGGGTTCACGACTAGCCATGTCAGCCCGGGTTCTTTGTCATATGGATGCTAGCGACACTATCATATACGTGAGCCAAAAGGCGCAAACGGTCCCGGGCCAGGTAAGGTGGCACCCGTGGGAATACCGTGCGTGAGGCCGCAAAGTGATATGATGTGTTACATGCTAGATCGGTGTGACTTAGGATCGGGTCCCTGACAGCGTTGGTATCAGAGCTTGACTGCCTGTAGGATTACCAAGCCAAACTGGTCGAAGTTGAGTCTAGAAATTCTTTAGTTATATAAGGGAATTGATTGTGGGATGGAACATAAGGCTCTTTTACTCCTTATACCTTATGCCCTTCTGATCTGAGTCATCTTATCTTTCCTACAGGGATTAAGAACTAGGCTATCTCTTCTTTCTATCAGGATCACGTGTTACTAATCTGTAGACTTGTAAGATTGTTGGATTTAAGCCTCAGTTCAGTTTCTACCTCTGTATGTTAATTATTGATCTCGAAACCTTGATATTGTGCTTCTGAGTGGTTATGCCACCATTTTTGTGAATGTCTCAAATCTTTTCTGAGCATTTACAGCCGTTATGCTGTCCGAGTCATCCCAGGTTTCTAAATAGTCTGATGCATTTGCAAAATCCTTTCCCTCTGGTTTCGATGTTCCTTTATGCCAGCTCAATCACACTAATTGTTGAGTTGAGGTATTCTATTGCCTTGACATTTATGTTGGAGTTATTATTATGACCTAGGTGTCTCAGGGGATCATCTAGTGGTCTAGCCATGATTGTGTCCTAGTGTGATGATTCTGGCCTTTATTCTCGAAAGCATTCCTTGATGCTACTTAGGAGTAGGTATTCTATTCCTGGGTTCTTGAACCCGAGATTCACCCTACTTACCTCATGTTGATAGTGTTTGCTCGTTCCTTTAGGTTATTAGTAACCTTTGCATTAGTCCTCGAGGTCCGTGGTATTTCCTTCTTCCAAATACTATGAACCACTTATGGCAGTAGTTTGTTGGATCAAAAGATCATAACAGGAGTGCTCTCGATGGGTTCTCCATTCATAATTGTGACTCTGCCAGTTCTACCTTTCCGCATGGATTGTCCGGAAGAAATATGTCGAACTTGTTCGACATGCTAATCCATGCATCCACAACTCAGAAAATCGTATGTTCCTTTGAGTTGTCCCTCTTTAGTTGTCCTCTGACCCTCGTCTATCAATTGATAGTCAAGAGTATGCGTGCATTCGTTTATCGATGCCTATTACTCTTGTGGTCCGTCAAGCCATTCTATCATAGAATGACCAGGAGAAACAAACTCCAGTGCCTCTTCCATATCCAGGATTGGGTCAAAGAAGTCGTACTCCGCAGATCAAAATGCCAATCCAGCTTTTGATTCTGTTCTACCCTGGAGTATCACCCCCTTTATGTCAGGATTTTCATGAGAATTGCTCCAGCCCTTGTGAATTCTTGACGTAGTGATACTTCTCGCCATCATTTTCACTTCTCGCTTCCGTGTTGTTGCAACCGGAGTGCCGACAAGTGAATCGTGATGTGTGAACTCAATACTCCTAGCAACCCCGTTGCTTGGTAGTTAAAGGACAATAATTTCATTCTTAGCATGTTGGTTATTGAATCATCATTCTAAGATTGATCGTGCTACCTAGTCCATTCTCCTGGTTCACTCCTCGATCGATGAGTTAGGATTATTTCAATCCCCGCTCTATTGATCATACCGTCCTGCCCTGAAAAGCAAGATTGTCCTCGAGCTTAGTAACATATCGGTGGTTCGTGATTTTCCGAATATCTTCTCGGAAGTATTACCAGGTTGTCACCTGACCGCTATGTTGAGTTCGTGATCAAGTTGGTTTATTCCTGTGAACCACCCTTTCTCCAAGAATCTGTGTTGGATATCCCTGAGCTAGTTGGTTAAGCTAGACAACAACTTGGAGAATTGGAAGATAAAAGCTTGCCTAACTTAGTTCGTTCCAAAGGGATATTCTTGTGTAGTGTGAGTTGAAGAAAGATGATATCTTCAGCGATTGGTCCCTGTGATCAGTTATTGGACCTATTGCCTTATAAAAACTTTGATTTGAGTATGGGTTATCGTCAAATCAAATCAGAACCAACGATGTTCGTAATGTTGTCTTACTCATGGATTTTCCTCGAGCATACCCCATTACATCTTTTGGTCTGACCAATGCTATCACCTTGTTCACATAGTTATGGAATTCCATCTCCGTGGGAAGCTGGATGAATTGTTGTTGAGCCCATCGACAACATCCTTATCTCCTCCGTGATTTTGTTGAACATTAAGCTAGTGTTGGAAACTTTTGAAAGCATTTCTTCATGCTAGTTCATGAAGCATATGTTCGGATGTAAGAAGTGACTTCCTCCAGTTCATGTGCATTTGATGTAAGTTGCCGTCGTGAATTCGAGGAAGATTGTTTTGTTTCCTTTGGAATCATCCCAAATCAGTCATGCACACGTGCGAAGTATTCTATAGTCTAGAGACTTGCAACCTTCATTCTATATGTGTCCCTAGCACACTAAGCCACTGATTGACTTGTTCAAGGAAAAGAAGTCTATGCTTGGGATCTAATCCATGGACTTGCGTAAAGACTTCGATATCCTCGATTATGGTTCCCCACCTGAACTCGGTAGTGTTTAATTATAAGACTACTACGTGGCCATGCTTGTCTGGGACAACGTGATCACATGTTAGTAGCAGAACCAGCTCATGTTTGGAGCTTGCTATCGTAGTTCATTCCCGAGAATCTCGCAACGTCATCTCGTCGATTTGTGTTGCAAACTTTCGTTTTTCTTCCTAGACTCGATGAGTCTGGAATATCCTGACACCAACCAGATCTGAATCTCAGGCAGATATGATGGTTTGGAACATTTCCCAAAAACTATAATACTGGTTCCTCGATAACCGGTAAAGTGGATGTCATGGCCAACACACCCAGCCGGAAGACCTATTATTATAATATCTTGATTGAGGAAGTTGGCCACCTCCCCATAGGGATTTCGTAGGATTTACTCCCTAGTTGCTCCTATGGATTTTTGTGCTTCGAAGTCCGACCTTTACTTGATGTTCTAGATACCAGACCAATTCTATGAATGGGTTACACTAGCACATCAAGGAGAACATTAGAAGCGGAGTGCTAAATGTCTCTCGGTCGATCATCCAGATTTTGTTTCCTTGGCCTCGCTAAGGTGAAATCTGAGAAGGTGTTATCTTCCTTTGCATCTGCATCATCCATCATTAGCCATCATGGTAGTATGTTGTGTTGCCAGGATCCTTGACACGGATGTTGGTAAAACCTTGATGATTGTGGAAATGCTCAAGTTCTTGAGAGCACGCACAAGCGCTACGTGTTATCATCGGCACTAACTGGGATTCCTCTCAGTTTCCTCGACAATGCTATGGCCTTTTCAAACAGTGAATTCACTCTCTATTGTTGGGTTCTTCCCCAGTTACCAAAATCATTCCCAGCATTTGCATTTTGTTCCCAGCTTGCACCGCCAATGTGCCATTCTACCATGGGTCTCTTCCATTTCCGGTGATAAGCAAAAATCATCTATGACGTTGTCTTCAACAAGGTAATCCACATCATCCAAGTCCGAGTATGCCATTCTACCGACCCCCTCCAAACGATCGCTCGAGAATTGCCTTAGGCTGGTATAAAGAGTTTCAATGATCTTTGAATCAAAGGTAATTCTTTTTGCCACTTAAGGTAATAATCTACGAATCACCCTCCTCCAGGATGTCCCGCTGTGGCATCATGGAAACTCAACTCCTCGCTACATTGACAATCGTTTACCACCTTTTTAAGTGTGGAATTGTTGTCCACCTAGTGAACCTTCGTCATCCATTTCTTTCCACCCCTCTTGATGTGTATCTCGTGTCTCAACTCGAGAGATGTTGCTATGTCTCATTCTGTGAGTTAATCCTGAGTTATTCGACCTTCAAGAAGACCGATCCTTCTAGAGTCTCCTTCTCCTTTCATTGTCATAATAACTGGAGTTCTTAGAACAAGACGTCGAGACAAAGATGGTGATCGAATCAACGCTCTTATGAAGTGCACCCTGGATCGAGAAGATTATACTAGTTTGCGTTCCCCCTTCACCTTACCCTACGCTTGAATCTCGGGACGAGATTTTTGTTTAGTGGGGGTGAGTTGTCACATCCCTGGTCCTGTTATGCACTAGGCTAGGCCTCATGTGAGCATCATGTTTTAATTCAAATGAAATTTGAATTGAGGGATTTTCAAGCCTCAGAAACCTTCTAAAAATGATCAACATTAAAATCTTCTCAAAGAAGTCCAAGAAAATGTTCCTCTTAGCCTCTGAAAATATTGCAAAGAGGTAAAACTCAAATCAATACTTTTGGTATCTCAGAGTTAATTATTTTGGGCCCTTGAATTAATTCAATAACTATTTGCATTGGATATATATTTGATATATAAATACTATATGTCCAATAATACTGGAACATTTTTATGTGGTTTGGTATATTTTAGTTCTAGCCACATAACTATTTTCAGGATTTCATAAAATGGTTTAGTATTTTACTAAACTAAAACAACACAGAACAATATTAATAAAAACAACAGAAATAGGAAAAGCAGAGAGGAGAGAAATCTTACCTCGCGCTCACCTGGTAGGCCAGCCGGCCCAGCTCCTGTGCGGCCCAGCCCATCTGGGCCTCCCCTGTCGCCTTCCTCCTCTGCCAGGAGGACGGGCACACGCCCGGCGCGCGCAGCCACGCGCCCCGGCCACCTCCTCCCTGCCTGGCTGCCTCCTCCTCCCCCTGGACGTCTCCCGAGCGCCACGCGGCCCCCTCGACCCTCTCCTACTCTCCCCGTGCCCCTCTCCTCTCTCTCCCCGGAACACTCTCCCCCTCTGTTCTCCTCACCGAACGCGCCCGCCGCCGCCGACGAGAACAACCATGGCCACCGGCCACCCCACGCCTCACCGACGCCCCAGGAAGCTCCGCCCCGACCGCCTCTTCCTCCCCACCGATCCACGGCCCTCCGGAAGCCCTGCAGCGTCGCCCTCAAGCTCGCCCCCAACCTTCGGCCGCCGGCGAACTTTCGAGGATTCGCGAGCTCCAGCCCCTCCCCGGCCTTGCCGTTGCCTCCACCAGATCCGCTGTGAGCTACTCTTCCATTCCCCCTCCTCCTCGCGCTCGTTCCCGTACTCTAGCCGCCCTTTTCACCGGAGCCGAATGCTCCTCGCTGCCGGCCATGGCGTGGCCGTGGCCACAGCCACCGCAGCTCGCTTCCGAGCCCACCGGCGTGCTCACCGCAACCTTAGGAACCCGAAACACCCACGGGTGCTCCCTGCCATGCCCTATAGCGCCATCCACGCTGTTGCCCGAGCTCCGGCCGCCGCTTTGGATCTCACCATCGTCAGCTCCGGCCTCCCCACGACCCAGCACCCGCACCGTTCGACGCGCGGGAGCAAGGGCTCTCCAACGAGCCCAAGCACGGCCTTGCTCGTGCCCTATAGCGTGTTTCCGACGGCCACCACCGTCCCGGGCCTCGCCGGCGTCGAGACGCCGGCGGGATAGACCCTACTGACCAGGGGTTTGACCTCCCCTGGGTCCATGACAGGTGGACCCCGCCGTCAGGTGATTAGCTTAAGCTAATCACCACCTAATCTAACCCCCTGACACTGACATGTGGGCCCTAGTGCCCCTAATCTTTAATTAAACTAAACTAACCCCCCCTGTCTAACCCGTGTCACTGACGTGTGGACCCCACACGTCAGGTTTGACCCTAGCAGCCCAGTTGACTCTGCTGACGTCACAGTGATGTGGTGCTGACGCCATAAATCATTTCTGGATTTATTATTATTCAGAAAAATTTAGAAAATGCCCTAAACTTCAATAAATCATAGAAATTCAACCGTAACTCCAAATTAAATAATTTATATATGAAAAATTATCAGAAAAATTCAAGGAATCCATCTGTACCATTTTCATGCATGTTAGAACAACTTATAGCTGCTGTTTAGCACAAATCAATTAAATGGCATTTGAATAATCACATATGGAGTTTGAATTTGAATCTTGTATTCAAACCAACTTCATTTAATCTGTTGCTAGTTGCATTAGCTCAAAACACATTCATATTGCCATGTCATGAGCATGGATCATATTGTGCATTGCATTGATTGTATTTCTTCTTGTTGCCGGTATCTGTTCCCTCCCGGTAGACGATGTTCCGACGTTGTGATCGTTGACACTGATGAAGACTCAATGTTATCTTCAGAAGTGCCAGGCAAGCAAAACCCCCTTGTTCATTCCGATACAATCCTACTCTCTCGCTCCTGCTCTCTTTTACTGCATTAGGACAACACCGATTCATCTGTTACTTGCTGCGATAGCTGAACCCCTTTATCCTTTGCATGACCTGTCATTCCGCAGTAAATAGATGAAACCCACTAGTATGAGTAGGAGTTGTTTGAGCCCTGTTGTGCCTACTCATTCTTGCTTGTTTGTCATGCCTGCTACTGCTTAGAGTTGAGTCAGGTCTGATTCATCGGGGATGAATCAGAGGCGTGTGAACATGTCCTACTGTGTGTGAGCTAAGTGTGTGAACACGATTTGGTAAAGGTAGCGGTGAGAGGCCATGTAGGAGTACATGGTGGGTTGTCTCATTGCAGCCGTCCTTAGGAACTGAGTTCTGTGTTTGTGATCCATGATTCATCTACTACCATGCATTGGGCCCTGAAATATGACCCCGCTCGACTTCTTATTCACCCTAGTCCTCTGTCCAGGAGTTGCAAGTAGTTTCTGGTGTTTGTAGCTTACTGGAGGCCGTGGACAGCGCTGACCGTAGGGGTGGGCTGTGATGCGGTAGGTACGTGGCACGGTATACCGGATGCCCGTTTGGTATCTCGGGAACCCTGTTCACATCGTTTGGGGCTGTGAGCGAAACTCCGGCCGGATCTCCTCATGGATGGAACCCGAATAGGCGATAAACCTGGACTAGAGACTTGAGTGTTTAGGTAGGTCGTGGTCTACACCCACGTCGGCTTTCACTTGAAGTCTGCCGAGCACATGTCGTGTGCAGACGCTAAGTGGTGGAAACATGTATGAAGAAGTACACCCCTGCAGGGTTAACATCATCTATTCGAATAGCCGTGTCCGCGGTAAAGGACTTCTGGGTTGCTTATATCAGTTCATAGACAAGTGAAAGTGGATACCCTAAAATGCGCAAGATAAGCGTGAGTGCTATGGATGGCGTTCTCGTAGGGAGATGGGAGCGGATCCATAGTGGTGTATTGCTATGGTGAATATGTGGACTCGTGTGCGCCACCTCAAAAGAGTTACTTGCAGTCGTAGTTTAGGATAGCCACCGAGTCAAAGCTGGCTTGCTACAGTTAAACCCCACCATCCCCTTTGTTGATAATGATGCATATGTAGATAGTTCTGATGTAAGTCTTGCTGGGTACATTTGTACTCACGTTTGCCTACTTTATGTTTTTGCAGAGAGACTTCGGTCTCGCTAGTAGTTCCACGTGGACTTCGACGTTTAGCTTGTTACCTCAGCTACGATCTTGTGCCCTCGGCAGGATCTGATAGATAATCAGGCTTCTCAGCCTTTTTCATTTATAGATGTCTGTACCCAGACATGATAAGCTCCCGCATGTGCTTTGACTTGTATGCTCTGATTGTTGGGTCATGAGACCCATGTTTGTAATATCTCGCTCCTCGGAGCCTAATGAATAAATATTTGAGTCGTAGAGTCATGTTGTGATGCCATGTTGTATTTGCACATATCGAGCATATTGTGTGTATGTTATTGAAATGCTTGGTATGTGTGGGATCTGGCTATCTAGTTGTTTATCCTTAGTAGCCTCTCTTACCGAGAAATGTCTCCTAGTGCTTCCACTGAGCCATGGTAGCTTGCTACTACTCCGGAACACTTAGGCTGGCCGGCATGTGTCCTTCTTCGTTCCTGTGTCTGTCCCTTCGGGGAAATGTCACGCGATGAATACCGGAGTCCTGTTAGCCCGCTACAGCCCGGTTCACCGGAGTCCTGCTAGCCTAGTGCTACATCCTGGATTCACTCGCTGATGACCGACACGTTCGATGCTGGGTCATGGATGCCTGTCCCTGTAAGTTAGTGCCACTTTGGGTTCACGACTAGCCATGTCAGCCCGGGTTCTTTGTCATATGGATGCTAGCGACACTATCATATACGTGAGCCAAAAGGTGCAAACGGTCCCGGGCCAGGTAAGGTGGCACCCTGGGAATACCGTGCGTGAGGCCGCAAAGTGATATGATGTGTTACATGCTAGATCGGTGTGACTTAGGATCGGGGTCCTGACATGCTGTCACATATATTTTTCTCGATGTGCATCACATCAAGATTATGCCACAAATCCAAATCTTTCCAATACTCCAAATCCCACAAAGTGGACCTGCGGGTAAACAATAATCTCTCTTCTACCCTGCCACATTTCCTTTTCCCGCTACCATTACCAGGATGGTTTCCTGGTGTAATATGCTTGACCTTCTCTAATTCCACTTGCAACTCATCGGTGGTGAGTCTCTTTGGTGCATAACGGTTTTCATGCTTTGCATTGAACAGCGGTGTCCAATGTAACAGATCTTGCTAAGTATTGCGTATGACAGCGGATTCCTGTCACAGCGAACACATGCATTGTAACCATGTGTCGTTCGCCCTGACATAGTGCCCAAAGCCGGATAATCATGGATGCACCAAGTTATAACAGCACACAGAAAGAAATCAGCTGGTGGGCTGCTATATAGGTCTCGAGTGAGAACACCCTTCCATAGCTGTTGAAGTTCCTCCACAAGAGGCTCCATGAACAAATCAAAATCCTTTCCAGGACTTTTTGGACCTGGGATGAGCAAGGCCATCATGTAGTTTGATTCTTTGGTGCAGACATTTGGAGGCATGTTGTAAGGGATAACAAGCACTGGCCACATGCTATATGTGGCGCTCTGGTGGCCAAATGGGTTAAATCCATCTGAAGCTAAGCCAAGTCTAATGTTTCTCGGGTCAGCAGCAAACTCTTTGTGTTTATCATTGAAGCTTTTCCACTCACTACCATGAGATGGATGGCTCATTACATTCTGACCTTTGTACTCCTGGTTCCTAGGATGCCACAGTACATCCTCTCTTGTTTCAGCATCATGAAACAACCTCTGCAATCTTGGTGTAATTGGAAAATGTCTCAGAACATTATGAGGAATCCTCTTATCAGCATCGCCATCTTTCCATCTTGATGATTTGCATTTCGGGCATTCACTTAAGTTGGCATAATCCTTCCGGAACAGAACACAATTATTCTTACAAACATGGATCATATCATATCCAATTCCAACTGCACGAAGGAAATTCTTCATTTTACTGTAGGTGTGTGGCAGCTCAGATGCATCTGGGAAAGATTCATGGAAAGCAGCCAACATCGCATCGAATGATTTGTTGGTCATTCGCTCAGATGTCTTCACCTGAAGAAAGGTGACCATAGCTAAGAATACTTATAGCTTATTTCCTAGGGTGACAGCAACGTTGCATTGTTCCAACATGCGGGCCCACCATTTTTCTTCTGTAGGTGAAAGTTCATGGAATGCACGAGCATTTCATAGCATTGTTTCAATGTTGGTCAAACTCACTGGCTTCGCCATCATCACCTCCTCCTCCTCCTCTTCCACCTGAGCATCAGGCAGATCAAGATGGTGATCTGTTGCTTCCACGTAGTCAATAACATTGAAGTTCACAGGTTCACCAGGATGAACCCACCTAGTATATGTGACCGACATCCCATACAAGTGTAGATGATTTTGCATAGTTGACTGGGGTCTTGTAACTGAATTCATACAACTGCTACATAGGCAGAGCACATCTGATTTCGGACCACCGTACTCAGCTCTGATAAAGTTCATGAAGTTTTCAACCCCCTCGACATATGTAGTAGAGAATCTTCGAGCAGAAGTTATCCAAGTCTTGTCCATCTGTTAGACATACAAATTAGTTCTTCTACTAGATATTACAGGAAAAACATATATGCTTTTTATGAAGTCCAGAAAAAAAATACCTAGGTTGATGTCTAAAGCTATGGCAAGATATTTGGACGAGCAGATCTAAGTAACGAAATATATTTAAAGCTAATTCAGCAAACAGATTTGAGTGCCAAATTATGGCAGGCTGTTTCAGCAGTCAATGAGGCCAAGCACACAGCCATCGAACTATCGAAGGCCATCGCAGCAACAAAGATCGAGTATAAAATGGTGTAGAGCTATTTCAGCTCACAGATTGGCTACTAGACCATGGTAATCTACGTCACAATAAATATATGGCAGGATATTTTAGCAACTAATTGGCCTTGGCATGCCATCTCAGCTAAGCAGATTGAGTGCAGAACAGGGCAAGGAAGCTTCTTAAGCAGAGCATATTGGCAGTAAACTACTTCGGCAAACAGTGAGATTAACAGCGTCTATCAGCTAACATTCAGCGCTACACCGACATGAACGGGGCCTCAGTCTAGAATGCCGTACCGTGGGAGAAGCTGACCGCCGTGCGTATCCACACGAACGTCGCCAGTGGTGGCGGGGCTGACCGTCGTGCGCCTCCACAAGAACGTAGCCAGAGGTGGCGGCGCGGCTAGAGGACGGTAGTCTACGAGAGAGCTTACTGTGGGAGCGAGAGGGTCGCCGAACCACGGCGCGGACGTATCGGCGCGGCGGGGAGGGCGGCTTTGGTGGAGCGAATGGAGTGGAGGGGGACAGGGGGGAGGGGGTTTGGAGAATATTATTGGCTAGTTGGCCGTAGGGCGGTTGAATCGGATTTGGGGGGAATTTTTGGGTGTGGGGGAGGGAGGATTTTCGCGCGGTGGGCGGGGGGAGTTTCACGCATGGTCGGTTTCTCCAAGTGCAGTCCCATGTGTCAGTGAAGAGGCAAGCCGAAGCGCGTTCCGTTTGCATGAGCCGTGTGCAGCAATGAACGTGTGTGGGGTGCAATGCGACCGCGACAGGAGTGTTGTGAGTGTACCGCATTTTTTCCTTTTAAACTAGGTGCTTCGCCCCCTCAAAAAAATATGTTGCTTCGCGCAATCCATTGATACTACTACTAGTAATCCGGTAATCCTGACTAAAACGGCACAGCCGGGTCTTTTCCCGCGTGATATGCTGGGAGGTTGGCTTAGTTGGGTTTTTTAGGACGAGTAATGCTACACCTACGTAATCCCAGTTACGTAATTAACGTAATGTGAAACGTGTGAGCTGTTGATTGTAGATTGGGGGAAGAGAGGGGCCCACCACCATGAAAATCAGGGGAGGAGAGAGGAGAGGCAAATTACGTTAACCCTTTCATAGGTTCCAGTAGATGTAGAAAGATGTGTCCGATCCTGCAATATAGGCCATCCGATCTATATCTAACGGATAGGAAGGAAACTATGACAATTTACCCGCACTCCTCTCCACATTTGCAGATAAGGCTTTCCCTCATTCATCCTTTTCTCCCACAAGATCTTGATCTTCCGTGCAACGCATGGGCATCTTGCTAGTACTCCACAATATGTATATCATTGTGAAAGTTCATATACACCGGCCGAGATTAATGCAAACACGGCAGATTTTCATTACATTTCGAACTTTTATAGGACAAAAAAATAAAAGAAACCCGAGCCTAAACCTATTCTACGGCGACGACCGACGTCCTCCATCTGTGATCTCCATGTACGGGGGCGGGGTTAAAGACCCGTGAAGTGAAGGTGCGGTCTCCGGCGAGGAAAAGTAGAACACGGGAGACGGACCGGCCAGTTGGCACACCATGCCCTGCCGCCTTGATACGTCCCCAACGTATCTATAATTTTTGATTGCTCCATGCTATATTATCTACTGTTTTGGGCAATATTGGGCTTTATTATACACTTTTATATTACTTTCAGGACTAACCTATTAACCGGAGGCTCAGCCTAGATTTGTTGTTTTTTTGCCTATTTCAGTGTTTTGAAGAAAAGGAATATCAGACGGAGTCGAAACGGAACGAAATCAACTAGAGAAGTTATTTTTGGAACGAAAGCCACCCGATGGACTTGGACCCCACTTCAAGGAAGGAACGAGGAAGCCACGAGGGTGGGGGGCGCGCCTACCCCCTAGGGCGCGCCCCCCTGCCTCGTGGGGCCCCCGTAGCTCCTCCGACGTACTTCCCGCACCCATATATATCGTCGTACCCTAAAACTTCCAGAACGCACAATGGATTGGGAGTTCCACCGCCAGAAGCCTCCGTAGCCACCGAAAACCAATCTAGACCCGTTCCGGCACCCTGCCAGAGGGGGAATCCTTCTCCGGTGGCCATCTTCATCATCCCGGTGCTCTCCATGACGAGGAGGGAGTAGTTCTCCCTCGAGGCTGAGGGTATGTACCAGTAGCTATGTGTTTGATCTCTCTCTCTCTCTCTCTCTCTCGTGTTTCTTGAGGTGATACGATCTTGATGTATCGCGAGCTTTTCTATCATATTTGGATCCTATGATGTTTCTTGCCCCCTCTACTCTCTTGTAATGAATTGAGTTTCCCCTTTGAAGTAATCTTATCGGATTTAGTCTTTAAAGATTTGAGAACACTTGATGTATGTCTTGCCGTGCATATCTGTGGTGACAATGGGATACCACGTGATACACTTGATGTATGTTTTGGTGATCAACTTGCGGGTTCCGCCCATGAACCTATGCATAGGGGTTGGCACACGCTTTCATCGTGATCCTCCGGTAGAACTTTGGGGCTCTCTTTGAGGTTCTATGTGTTGGTAGAATAGATGAATCTGAGATTGTGTGATGCATATCGTATAATCATACCGACGGATACTTGAGGTGACATTGGAGTATCTAGGTGACATTAGGGTTTTGGTTGATTTGTGTCTTAAGGTGTTATTGTAGTACGAACTCTAGGGCTATTTGTGACACTTATAGGAATAGCCCAACAGATTGATTGGAAAGAATAACTTTGAGCTGGTTTCGTACCCTACCATAATCTCTTCGTTCGTTCTCCGCTATTAGTGACTTTGGAGTGACTCTTTGTTGCATGTTGAGGGATAGTTATATGATCCAATTATGTTATTATTGTTGAGAGGACTTACACTAGTGAAAGTATGAACCCTAGGCCTTGTTTCAACGCATTGCAATACCGTTTACGCTCACTTTAATCATTAGTTACCTTGCTGTTTTTACAATTTTAGATTACAAATACCTTTATCTACTATCCATATACCACTTGTATCATCATCTCTTCGCTGAACTAGTGCACCTATACAATTTACCATTGTATTGGGTGTGTTGGGGACACAAGAGACTCTTTGTTATTTGGTTGCAGGGTTGCTTGAAAGAGACCATCTTCATCCTACGCCTCCCACGGATTGATAAACCTTAGGTCATCCACTTGAGGGAAATTTGTTACTGTCCTACAAACCTCTGCACTTGGAGGCCCAACAACGTCTACAAGAATAAGGTTGTGTAGTAGACATCAAGCTCTTTTCTGGCGCCGTTGCTGGGGAGGTTAGCGCTTGAAGGTATATCTTTAGATCTTGCAATCGAGTCTTTTAGTTTCTTGTTTTATCACTAGTTTAGTTTATAAAAGAAAACTATAAAAAATGGAATTGAGTTTGTCGCATACGCTTCACCTTTTTAATATCTTTCGTGAGTATGATGGAAAGGATAATTGTGCTCAAGTGCTAGAAGAAGAAATCTATAAAAAATTTGGCACTAAATATTTGAATGATGAGCATGATTGCAATGTTGTTAGTACGAATTCTTTGAATATCCATGATGCTAATGATGATTGCACTAGTGATGATGAAAATGCCTCCTATAAACATGTCAATTTTTGTGGAGTAGACTGGGTTTGCAAGTACACACCAAATAGGGAAGATAGATATTGCAAGAGGCATAAGTACTTAGAAACCAAATTGTTGCAATAAGAGCTAGATGAATGTGCTGAATGATTCAACATTTTTCGTGCCCCTTAACTTTGCAATGAACATGGTCATTTAAAGCCGCAATCCTATTTGTTTCATGATCAAGTCATGTCCAAACATTGTGATAAGTTGATTACCCTTGAGCATCATAAAGAGCTTAGCCTTCTTTTGGGTTAGGAAGAAATGAAACGTATAACTGAGGGTATTCCAAAGTTTAATCTTGATAGAGTTCTTGATTTTGATCTAGAGAATATTTATATGTATTGTGCGGTGAATTGCATTGAAAATCCTTATATTGCCAATTACATAAAGAAAAGAAAAGAAATAGAGGATGAAGAGAATACTAATGAAAGGGAAGAGACTTCCCAATATCCTCCTATTATTTCTTATGATGAATCAGGTAACGAGGAGGAGCCTCCTATTCAACCAATCTCATTAATAAGGAGCTCCAAAAAGAGGATTGAACCCACACATGATGTGGTGAAGAAGAAGAAAAGAAAACGGAAGAGAGGTAAAAAGATATCTCTCTCAAATAATGTTGCTCCTATTACTATTGTGCCTTATGAAAATATAATTGTGGAAGATAATGATAGTTCTTATGATCTTGAAAATCTTTTTGGCACTTGCTTGGAAGAATATGATAATTGCTATACTATTGGTGCTATCCATACTATTAATTATGAGAGTGATTATGCTTATGATATGAAAAGAGCCAAGCTTGGGGATGCTATGTTTGATGAAGATGATGTTTTTGAGAATATATTTGCTGCAATTAATGTTTGTCCTAAGCTTGGGGATGCTACGCTTAATGAAGATGATATTTTTAGTCTCCCAAGTTTTGATATGCAAATTTATAATGATGGTAGCATGCCTCCTACCTATGATGATTATTGTGATGATACTTATGCTATAAAAAGTAGTGATTATATTTATAAAACTTGTCATGATTATGAGTACCCCTTCTCTGAACATTACTCTTTTAATGTGGAAACAATTTATTGTATTCAAGTGTCTTATGATACTCCCACTATTCCGATTAAGAAGAAATTTGCTTATGTGGAGAGTAATAAAATTTCTATGATTGTAGATCATGAAAAGAATGCTTTAGGTGCTGGTTATATTGTTGAATTAATTCATGATGCTACTGAAAATAATTATGAGGGAGGAACATATGATTGTAGGAATTGCAATAATACCAAGTTTCCTCTCTATGTGCTTAAAATCATGAAGTTATGCTTGTTTTGCCCTCCTATGCTAGTTGATTATTGTTCCCATAAGTTGTTTTCTCACAAAATCCCTATGCATAGGAAGTGGGTTAGACTTAAATGTGCTAGTAATATTCTTCATGATGCTCTCTTTATGTTTCAATTCTTATCTTTTATGTGAGCATCATTCAAATCAGCATGCCTAGCTAGGGGCGTTAAACGATAGCGCTTGTTGGGAGGCAACCCAATTTTATTTTTGTTCCTTGCTTTTTGTTCCTGTTTAGTAATAAATAATTCATCTAGACTCTGTTTAGATGTGGTTTTATGTGTTTAATTAGTGTTTGTGCCAAGTAGAACCTTTGGGAAGACTTGGGGAAAGTCTTGTTGATCATGCTGTCAAAAACAGAAACTTTAGCGCTCACGAGAATTGCTGCCATTTTTATTTGGAGAGCTCTATTTAGTAAATTATTTTTGCAGCTGATTAATAGACAAATTACTCAGGTCCAGCAATTTATTTGAGAATTTTATGAGTTCCAGAAGTATACGTTTGATCCATATTACTACAGACTGTTCTGTTTTTGACAGATTCTGTTTTCGATGTGTTGTTTGCTTATTTTGATGAATCTATGGCTAGTAAAATAGTTTATAAACCATAGAGAAGTTGGAATACAGTAGGTTTAACACCAATATAAATAAAGAATGAGTTCATTACAGTACCATGAAGTGGTGTTTTGTTTTCTTTCGCTAACGGAGCTCACGAGTTTTCTGTTAAGTTTTGTGTTGTGAAGTTTTCAAGTTTTGGGTAAAGATTCGATGGACTATGGAATAAGGAGTGGCAAGAGCCTAATCTTGGGGATTCCCAAGGCACCCCAAGATAATATTCAAGGATTGCCAAGAGCCTAAGCTTGGGGATGCCCCGGAAGGCATCCCCTCTTTCGTCTTCGTTCATCGGTACACTACTAGGAAAAGGCCTACTAATGGCGCACCGGTTTTGCCTACTAATGGCGCATCACCGGTGCGCCATTAGTAGCACGCCACTAGTAATTTTTACTAATGGCGCACCACTGGTGCGCCATTAGTATCTGGAGCACCATCCAGTGTGCCATTAGTATATAACACCATGCGCCATTAGTGTGCCTCCCAGGGGCCATATTTAACCATGTGCTTTGGCACACTAATGGCGCACTGCGGATGGATGCGCCATTAGTATACTTGGCATACTAATGGCGCACTCTGTACTGATGCGCCATTAGTATGAATATTAGGTTTTATTTTTTTTACTTTTCTGATTTTTGCACATGTTACAAAATATATTATTTGACAGAATATAGACAGTTGCACACAGCAACAGCAGATTCATCGAATACAATAGAAGATTAGTCTCTGAATACAATTCATCATATTAGTCTCCGAATTCAAAAGACCAAACAAAGATAAAACATTACAAGTCTCGAGACCGCGAGTATCGAGTTTGTCAGAAGTAATACTAATGCTAACAAGTCCTACTAATCATCATCATACAACTTCTACTCGTTATTCATAACAAGTCATACGATCATCATCTTGATAGTCTTCGAACCAACCCTACGTAATTGTTCTTAGCACATGATCATCAGTATTAGGCAGGACCTAAATACCCTATTTAAGCTAAAATAGCATAAAACAATATAGACCCTGACTCTCCATTATGGAGAATGGAGAACATCCTATCTCCAATTCTTGCGATTCGCTTCCTTTTGCTTCCAAGAAGCTCCTTACAACTGTCCATACATTTTTTCCATCCTTTGATTTTCATGTCTCCACTTCTTTTAGAAATCTCGTATGGACAGTTGAGATTCGTAGGACGACCTGGCTGTATGTTCAAAACATTAACACTACCTTTCAGATACATCATATGAGGCACACAATTCTCTGGGATTATCTGTTGAAAAACATAGTAATAACTTTATAGTTAGCAATGATGTACTAGTTTTAGAAGTATGCAAAAGATGCATGGATGTCGTAATAGTAAAAATCTTACCAGGGTATCTCCATGGTAGTTACCGTAGTTGAACACATGCACTAGTGGCACGTATTTACCATAATGTTGAGGAGTTTGATTGTAGATATTGTAATTCTCAATGTCAGTACAAAATCCGACCAAATGATTTTTCTCCTTGTAAGTTGTTAATTCGGAGCCATCGGTGTAGTGGGTTTTGTCTACCATCTCCCGCACATTCTTTGAACAATAAAAATAAGCTGTCAATGGAAATAAGCTGTCAACTATTTTGAAATAAACAATATAAATTAGCTAATAACTATGTTTGAGAAACTCACATAGCGGTAGAATTGGAGGCGTATCAACAAGGACCCAAATGTCCATATTGTCTTGGTTGATGTCAGGATTACCAAGATCCCTGGTGATAAGCATACCCTCATCAAAACCATACATCTTGCAAAATGCTTCCCAATTTTTGCAACCAAAATGGGTTACGCTCTCAGAATTATATAGATTTACTTCAAAGTCCACATTGTGATGAGTCCTTAGGTGAATTTTCTTTGTTTCAGAAATTTCATGGTCTTCAAAATCCATCCTCTCCAAGACATAGCGTCTTGCATGGCATGGGATAAGCTATACTCGAATTGTAAAAGATGAAAATTACACGTTGAAATAGTTGAAGTCATGCTTAATTATGAAAATAACACTTGTCGTCGTTGTGTACCGTTTCAACTTCGAAGGTCTCCTCGAGCTTAATGCTGAAGCGCCGATCATCATCCAGGTGAGGCATGTCGCACAGACCTCGATCGTCGTGGCACCAGTCGCACTCCGCCGGGAGACTTTCATCGTCCGATGATGATGACGACATATCCTACGTTCATAATTCAAAACTACATCATTTAGGGTTTGTTGACACCGAGGCATCCTAAAAGCTAAGCTTTTATCATTTAGGGTTTGTCGACGCCGAGGCACCCTAAAAGCCTAAGCTTTCATAATTTAGGTTCTTATCGACACCGAGGCACCCTAAAAGCCAAGGTTTTATCATTTAGGGTTTGTCGACGTCGTGGCACCCTAAAAGCCTAAGCTTTCATCATTTAGGTTTTGTCGACGCCGAGGCACCCTAAAAGCCTAAGCGTACATCATTTAGGTTCTTATCGACACCGAGGCACCCTATAGAAGCCAAGTTAAGTTTTCATCATTTAGGGTTTATCGATGTCGAGGCACCCTAGGTTGGGCCTAATCACTTGGCACTAATCACTTGGCTCTATTTCCACCTATGTTGGGTTTATCATCTAGAGTTTATCGATGCTAACGAGAATTCTAAGTTGGGCCTAATCACTTGGCTCTATTGCCACCTATGGTTTAATGCAGCAGGAATGGCGGGGCAGATGATCCTACTTAATTAAGTACTAAGATACCCCGGCCCATGCATTAGTAGCAAGTACCCCATATGTCCGATTTTTAGCAAAGTCATGCTAAAATTCATGGAAAATTTCAGCATGACGTTTGCTGAAAATAAGACATATGGAGTACCCAAATTTTCCGGAACGGAAGTTAATCGACATTCCGGCAAACTCAAGGGCCTCTCGGGGTACCTGCAAAATCATCACGACACGATGGTCGGAGACAAAACCCAGCAAACTAGCACCACAATGTGCATCTACTTTCATATGGATGAAAAGGCCACAGACCATATGGTCCTCTGCTTTCATATGGACAAAAATCAGCTCAACTTATGTGAGCTTCCATTCCAGATCTAATAGGTCACCCAACAAAAAATCATGAATAGTTTTAGCTGGAAAAAAATCATGGATTGCTGCTAACTGAAAATTAGTGAAAGAAACTGTTGCTGATCATGGATTACTGTTAATTAAAAATAGAGCATCTAGCTTGTCTTATCATGTTCACTAAGTCCACAAAAATGAATAGGTTCAGTAAACTTGAAGTACTCAACACTAAACATGGTTTAGAGCTCACTACACTACACTACATCGTGCAATGGTTCAGACCTCACTACACTAGAACAAGCTCACTACACTACACTACACTACACATGCTTAAACTCTGAACATAAACAAACACCAGCAATGCAATATGTAAACTACCTCTGTTTCTAGGTAACAAGAGTTATCATCAATGCTTTTGAGTTTATTAAGTACCTTCAGTTCTGAGTTTTAAATGTCAAAAGAGCTTCACAGAATCTTGAATCCTCCAAATCACTCTTAACAGTTCTGCATTGCACAAAGGCAGCAATGAGCCAATGATATCAGTAGCAATAATAGGTTCTTACATTCTCATAACGTTAGTATTAGTTAACCAAAATTCAACCTACATAGTTCTAGTACAGTGAGTAACTCCCAATTCTTTTAATAGAAGCACAATTAACAACACAACTAGGGAGTCTAGGACAATGCCACTAGATAGAATTTGAAGGAAAAACGTTCTTCCAGAACCTTCAAGCCACAATCATACATAGAGTGGCTGATCATATAAGCTATATTTAAATAAACATCAACTAAACTTGATGACAACAAAAACTACAATCACATTGATACAAACTAGAGCATATAGCAATAGTAAATTGCTGCTCCATATAGCAATAGTAATGCACCTAATTAACATTGTAGAGCATCCTGTTAAAAACTTGTTCTGATCCTGCAAATTAATGGGGAGGAAGAACTAGGGAGGGAGGGAATGGTAATGGTTCAGAGAAGAACAATAGTAATGCTCCATATAGCAATAGTAATGCTCCATATGTTCTGATCCATATAGCAAGAAGAACTAGGGAGGGAGGGAATGGGGAGGAAGGGTGGAGAGGGAGGAAGGAGGATAGGTACCTGGGCGGGCGTGGCCAATCGTCGGAGGGGTCGGGGTCGGCGGCGGTGTCGAAGGGGTGGCTCGAGGGCGTCCGAGCTTGTCCGGGTCCTCGTAGTCGAAGAGGAAGAGGACGGCGGTCCTCCTGGGCACCTCGGTTGGTCGTGGGGAGGCCGGCGGCCACGTGCTTCGCCGGTCGGGGGGCGCGGGGGAGCCGGAGCGGGCGTGGCGAGGGATGGAAGGGGATCTGGCGAGGGAGAGGGAAGGAGGTATCGGGCGAAGGGGCGAGTATTCAGCTATAGAGGGGGGAATGTTAGTTATGGCGCACCGTCGAGGGGTGCGCCATAAAAACACTCATAGCAATGGCGCACCATTCTCTGGTGCGCCATTAGTAACTTTTTTTTTCTGATAGCAATGGCGCACCCTCCTCTGGTGCGCCATTAGTAACTTCTTTTTTTCATTATTTCTTGTTGCATCTAATAATTTGTTTTTTATCAAATTTGTTATTTTCATGAGGACTAGAACAAAATATATCATCAAATATCATCAATTTTTTTTAATATCATCAAATTTGTTTTTTTATTTTTAATTGAAAATATCATCAAATTTGTTATTTGAAAATATCATCAAATTTGTTATTTGAAAATATTATCAAAAAGCGGGGGAGGGTGCGGGGAGTCGGCGGCCGCGGTGGAGCGGG
>NC_057794.1:555210967-555219742 GCF_018294505.1 Triticum aestivum | reverse complement strand
GCGGGGAAGGGTGCGGGGGGTCGGCGGCGGCGGCGTGGGTCGGGGCAGCGGGCGGAATTAGCTAGGGAGGCGAGGGAGAGGGATGAAGGGGATCTGGCGAGAGGGAGGGAATTAGCTAGGGGGAAACTTACTAATGGCGCACCAGCGGTCGGTGCGCCATTAGTAATCTTTTTTTACATGGCAATGGCGCGCCGGGCAGAGGTGCGCCATTAGTAATCTTTCTTTTACATAGCAATGGCACACCAGGCAGAGGTGCGCCATTAGTAATCTTTTTTTTATATATAGCAATGGCGCACCAGTCAGAGGTGCGCCATAAGTAATTTTTTTGTTGCATGTAATAATTTTTTAGAAAATGAATATGAATATGAAACAGTAATATTTCTTTATAAAAACAGTAATATTTTTTTATAAAAACAGTAATAATTGTTTTTTAACAACAATTGTAGTCTACACTTTATTATTATTATTTTTAAAAAAATGAAGAGGGGAGAGGAGGCGCGGGTGGGATCGAGATCGAGATGGAGGGGGAATCGAAATCGAGATGGAGGGGGATCGGAATCGAGTGTCCTCATGAATATTCAATATTTTATCATATTGAATATGAAAAAATATCATCAAATTTGAAAAATATTCATGAATTCAAAAAGTGCCCATGAAATTTAAAAATATTCATGATATCAAAAAGTGCCCATGATATTTAAAAATATTCATGATATCAAAATATATATACTAATGGCGCACTTCTACAGGGTGCGTCATTAGTAGTTTAAACTAGTAATGGCGCACTGTGAGGTGGTGCGCCATTAGTAGTTTTGCAAAAAAAAGAATAAAAAAATCAGTACTGGCGCACTCCATGTCTGGTGCGCCATTACTAGTTAGAACTAGTAATGGCGCACCAGAGGTAGGATGCGCCATTAGTATGTATGTAAAAATGAAAAAAAAATTATCACTAGTGGCGCACCAGTTTTCTGGTGCGCCATTAGTGTCTTCCACACTAATGGCACATCACCAATTGGTGCGCCATTAGTATATAGTAGTGGCGCACTACTTCCCTGGTGCGCCATTAGTGTCAATCCTATCTATAGCCCTTTTCCTAGTAGTGGTAACTTTACTTGGAGCTATATTTTTATTCGCCACATGATATGTGTTTTGCTTGGAGCGTCAATTTATTTTGTTAGGATTTTCTTGCTGTTATTTAGAACAATGTTTTTCATCTTTTATTTCAATAAAAGTGGCATTGATATCCTTTACTATGCCTATGTTACAAGTATACATGTTGCTGTTTGAAAACAGAAAGTTTACCGCTGTTGAAATAATTCCTTAGAAAAGTAAGAATATGATAAAATGTTAAAACCTTTTGCATATTAAGCTCTGTTAAATTTACTACAGTGGGAATTTTCTTTCATAATTTTTGGAGCTAGGGAAGTATGGATGTTGCAACATTCTTTACAGACTATCCTGTTTAGGCAGATTGCTATAATGTTTGCATATGTTTGCTTCTTTAATGGTTCTATTTGAGGATAGGACTATTAAATATGCAGAGGCATTTAGTATGCAATGTTGAATAATAATTTTTAGTGATTTGCTACAGTAGAGTATGATAAGGTTTTTGCAATGGTTTATACTAACTTATCTCACGAGTCCTTGTTGAGTTTTGCGTGGATGAAGCTTTTGAGATTTAGGAGACCGTGATATGAGAGGAATTAAGGAGACACAAAAGCTCAAGCTTGGGGATGCCCAAGGCACCCCAAGATAATATTTCAAGAAGTCTCAAGCGTCTAAGCTTGGGGATGCCCCGGTTGGCATCTCACCTTTCTTCTTCAACAACTATCGGTTAGTATCGGTTGATCCTAAGTTTTTGCTTCTTCACATGATGTTTGCCATTCTTAGAATGTAATTTTATTTAGTTTTGCTTGCTGTTTGAATAAAATACCAAGATCTGAAATTCTTAAATGTTAGAGAGTCTTCACATAGTTGCATAATTATTCGACTACTCATTGATCTTCACTTATATCTTTCGGAGTAGTTTGTTATTTGCTCTAGTGCTTCACTTATATCTTTTAGAGCATGGTGGTAGTTTTATTTTGAAGAAATAGATGAACTCTCATGCTTCACTTAGATTATTTTGAGAGTCTTAAATAGCATGGTAATTTTCTTAAAATCCTAATATGCTAGGTATTCAAGAATAATAAAATTCTCTTATGAGTGTGTTGAATACTATGAGAAGTTTGATACTTGATAATTGTTTTGAGATATGGAGATGGTGATATTAGAGTCATGCTAGTTGAGTAGTTTGTGAATTTGAGAAATACTTGTTGAAGTTTGTGATTCCCGTAGCATGCACGTATGGTGAACCGTTATGTGATGAAGTCGGAGCATGATTTATTTATTGATTGTCCTCCTTATGAGTGGCGGTCGGGGACGAGCGATGGTATTTTCCTACCAATCTACCCCCCTAGGAGCATGCGCGTAGTACTTTGTTTCGATAACTAATAGATTTTTGCAATAAGTATGTGAGTTCTTTATAACTAATGTTGAGTCCATGGATTATACGCACTCTCACCCTTCCACCATTGCTAGCCTCTCTAGTACCGCGCAACTTTTGCCGGTATCATACACCCACCATATACCTTCCTCAAAACAGCCACCATACCTACCTATTATGGCATTTCCATAGCCATTCCGAGATATATTGCCATGCAACTTTCCACCATTCCGTTTATTATGACACACTCCATCATTGTCATATTGCTTAGCATGATCATGTAGTTGACATCATATTTGTGGCAAAGCCACCATTCATAATTCTTTCATACATGTCACTCATGAGTCATTGCACATCCCGGTACACCGCCGGAGGCATTCATATAGAGTCATATCTTGTTCTAAGTATCGAGTTGTAATTCTTGAGTTGTAAGTAAATAAAAGTGTGATGATCATCATTATTAGAGCATTGTCCCAAGTGAGGAATAAAAAAAAGAGAAAGGCCATAAAAAAAGAAGGCCCAAAAAAGAGAAAGGCCATAAAAAAAGAGAAAGGCCCAAATAAAAAAAATAAAAAAATAAAAAAAATAAAAAAATGAGAAAAAAGAGAGAAGGGGCAATGCTACTATCCTTTTACCACACTTGTGCTTCAAAGTAGTGCCATGATCTTCATGATAGAGAGTCTCCTATGTATATTCCAATAATGGGCTTCCTCAAAATGCCCTAGGTCTTCGTGAGCAAGCAAGTTGGATGCACACCCACTTAGTTTCTTTTTGAGCTTTCATATACTTATAGCTCTAGTGCATCCGTTGCATGGCAATCCCTACTCACTCACATTGATATCTATTGATGGGAATCTCCATAGCCCGTTGATACGCCTAGTTGATGTGAGACTATCTTCTCCTTTTTGTCTTCTCCACAACCACCATTCCATTCCACCTATAGTGCTATATCCATGGCTCACGCTCATATATTGCGTGAAGATTGAAAAAGTTTGAGAACATCAAAAGTATGAAACAATTGCTTGGCTTGCGGGGTTGTGCATGATTTAAATATTTTGTGTGGTGAAGATGGAGCATAGCCAGACTATATGATTTTGTAGGGATAGCTCTCTTTGGCCATGTTATTTTGAGAAGACATGATTGCTTTGTTAGTATGATTGAAGTCTTATTATTTTTATGTCAATATGAACTTTTGTCTTGAATCTTTCGAATGTGAATATTCATATCACAAGTAAGAAGAATTACATTGAAATTATGCCAACTAGCATTCCACATCACAAAATTAACTTTTTTATCATTTACCTACTCGAGGACGAGAAGGAATTAAGCTTGGGGATGCTTGATACGGCTCTAATGTATCTATAATTTTTGATTGCTCCATGCTATATTATCTACTGTTTTGGGCAATATTGGGCTTTATTATCTAGTTTTATATTACTTTCGGGACTAACCTATTAACCGGAGGCCCAGCCCAGATTTGATGTTTTTTTGCCTATTTCAGTGTTTTGAAGAAAAGGAATATCAGACGGAGTCGAACGGAACAAAATCAACTAGAAAAGTTATTTTTGGAACAAAAGCCACCCGATGGACTTGGACCCCACGTCAAGGAAGGAACGAGGAAGCCACGAGGGTGGGGGCGTGCCCACCCCCCTAGGGCGCGCCCCTGCCTCGTGGGGCCCCGTAGCTCCTCTGATGTACTTCCTGCACCCATATATATTGTTGTACCCTAAAACTTCCAGAATGCACAATAGATCGGGAATTTCGCCGCCAGAAGCCTCCGTAGCCACCAAAAACCAATCTAGACCCATTCCGGCACCCTGCCGGAGGGGGAATCCTTCTCCGGTGGCCATCTTCATCATCCCGGTGCTCTCCATGACGAGGAGGGAGTAGTTCTCCCTCAGGGCTGAGGGTATGTACCAGTAGCTATGTGTTTGATCTCTCTCTCTCTCTCTCTCTCTCTCTCGTGTTCTTGAGGTGATACGATCTTGATGTATCGCGAGCTTTGCTATTATATTTGGATCCTATGATGTTTCTTCCCCCCTCTACTCTCTTGTAATGAATTGAGATTCCACTTTGAAGTAATCTTATCGGATTGAGTCTTTAAATATTTGAGAACACTTGATGTATGTCTTGCCGTGCGTATCTATGGCGACAATGGGATACCACGTGATTCACTTGATGTATGTTTTGGTGATCAACTTGCGGGTTCCGCCCATGAACCTATGCATAGGGGTTGGCACACGTTTTTCTCATGATTCTCTGGTAGAACTTTGGGGCACTCTTTGAGGTTCTATGTGTTGGTTGAATAGATGAATCTGAGATTGTGTGATGCATATCGTATAATCATACCCACGGATACTTGAGGTGACATTGGAGTATCTAGGTGACATTAGTGTTTTGGTTGATTTGTGTCTTAAGGTGTTATTCTAGTACGAACTCTAGGGCTATTTGTGACACTTATAGGAATAGCCCAACGGATTGATTGGAAAGACTAACTTTGAGCTGGTTTCGTACCCTACCATAATCTCTTCGTTCGTTCTCCACTATTAGTGTCTTTGAAGTGACTCTTTGTTGCATGTTGAGGGATAGTTATATGATCCAATTATGTTATTATTGTTGAGAGGACTTACACTAGTGAAAGTATGAACCCTAGGCCTTGTTTCAACGCATTGCAATACCGTTTACGCTCACTTTTATCATTAGTTACCTTGCTGTTTTTACAATTTCAGATTACAAATACCTTTATCTACTATCCATATACCACTTGTATCACCATCTCTTCGCCGAACTAGTGCACCTATACAATTTACCATTGTATTGGGTGTGTTGGGGACATAAGAGACTCTTTGTTATTTGGTTGCAGGGTTGCTTGAGAGAGACCATCTTCATCCTACGCCTCCCACGGATTGATAAACCTTAGGTCATCCACTTGAGGGAAATTTGCTACTGTCCTACAAACCTCTGCACTTGGAGGCCCAACAACTTCTACAAGAAGAAGGTTGTGTAGTAGACATCACGCCTCCCATGCCCTACTCATCCTTGGAGGAGTCCCCGACCTCGGCGGTGCCAGACGTTGGATGGCGGCAAGTAGGACGCATGGCTGACGGTGCTCCCGTCGTTGGCCGCCAGCGTGGCCACCGCTTGTGCGGCGACTTGAGCGAGGGCGGCGACCTCGAGCTCCATCCCCGAGGACAAGCTCTCCCGCAGAGCATTCGCGCTTGCGGTCATGGCGGATGTGGTTCCAGGTAGGAGGACGATGCACTATGGTGTGGAGGTTAGCTGGGCGTTGCCGCTTTAAGTAGCGCATTCCGGTGAGGCCAAGCATCCGGGTGCGTCATTAAGTCGCCGGAGTTGGTTGCGCAGGCACCGGGCCTCTTAATGACGACATACAAACGGACGACATGAATGCGGGCAGCTGGCACCGGCTGGGAACGCACCGCGCGACGATGCAAGGGACGACGGTTTTGGTGTGCCAGGGTAGTCAGCTGCGGTCGTGGCAACGTTGGAGATGCCCTTTGCTCACATGCGATCCCCGCATGTCATTGAAAAATCAAGACGACCCGGCATGGTCTCAGGTCCAGAGGATGCAGATGGCCATGCTACACCACTCCATGGACACGTCGCGGTGCCTCGTGTATCCTCGACGAGGCGGGTGTTGGGGTGTGTTTGGATTGTGGCCAAAGTGCACCTTGCCAAAATTTTGGTCATGACCAAAAGATTGGTCTTTGTTTGGATGGTTGCCATTTTTTTGGTTTGCCAATGAACTCTAGCCAACTCTAGTTCATTTTTCTTGCCAATGTCGGCCAAATCATGGGCAACCAATACCTCAACCAAAATTTTGGTCATGACCCAAAGATTGGTCTTTGTTTGGATGGTTGCCATTTCTTTGGCATGCCAATGAACTCTAGCCAACACAAGTTCATTTTTCTTGCCAATGTCGGCCAAATCATGGGTAACCAATACCTCAACCAAAATTTTGGCTACCCAATGCTTTGATGGGGAAACCTTGGGCACAAACCAAATATACCGTTGGTCGTGCCACGACACTAATGCCACCCTCGACAAACTGAAACCGACCGTGTCTAGCGACGCTATGAGCGTGTTGCTCACCGTGGTCGCCGTGTCCAGAGGCGGTGCTGGTGCTGCACCCCGTTGTTGGCCCCAACGACCCACATGAACGGTTGTCCGTGGCGAGGAGGTCGTGGGCCAGCTCCTCCATTGGACTAGTCTGCGCTACGTCGTCCCGACGGGTGTGTCCCACATGTCTGTTTCCCTGTTTTCCCGGCCATATTCGAGCGTCAGTGCTCCGCGTTGCGCATTAGGCCTTTCACTATGTAGGCCAAGCGAGACAACTTATTGTTTATTTGAGCCGTTCAAGTATAATCATGTGGCGTTTGCTTATTTCTCATTCCTCTCCAACCCTCTTCTCCATCGATCATGTCGCCCTCCAGTCAAGTCCATCCTCCCGCATGCCTCATTTGAACATTCCGCCGAGTATCATTCGCATGTACCCACCCTAGTCCTCTTTCAATAGATCTCCGGACCCCGAGATGAAATCGAGAGGGAACGAGTGGGGGCACGTGATACCTAAGGCGGATTCAAAATCTTGAACCGGCGATCATAGCATCCACAAATCATATATAAAGGGTATTCAATGTTCGTTTTGTTTTTGAACGTACAATATACTCCCTCCTATCCTTTCTAGTTTACGTATAAGTTTTATGTGTAGTCAAAGTATATCTACTTTGATCAAAAAGGTATCAACATTCAACAACGCCCAATCAATATTGTTAGATTCGTACGTACTCCTAGATTTGTACTCGAGATGGTTTCCAATTTGACTAGTGACAAGATTAATAGTACATGAGATGTATAATGTGAAAATTATATCATTGGAAACTCCTTTCACATACGAATTTGACCGTATGCTTTGTGTAACTTGCATGTCATATATTATTACTCTAACATTTGGTCAAAGTTACCCTCGAAAAATGCATTAGACCCTGTATGCTTTGTGTAAGTTGCATGTCATATATTATTACTCTAACATTTGTGTAAGTTGCATGTCATATATTATTACTCTAACATTTGGTCAAAGTAGTATAGTGGAAGTGGATCCTCTGACGTAGGTATCCCTACCTTACCCTCCCTTTCGGTTACTTACTGGCAGACCCCATGCTTGCTAGGCCCCGCATGTCAGTTACTCAATGGGTTCGGCCACGTCAGGGGATCCTCATCCATAGTATACTCCCTCTGTTTTTATTTACTCCGCATAAAATGGAGGGAGTGGTGGTATAGTAAATGACGCAAGCGGGGGAGGGGAAGGGACGTCGGTTTGCTCTCAAGCGAGCGAAAATGCAAGACGAAGCGTGTTCCATTCGGTGAGCGACGTGGAGGGTCCAGCATGCCGGGCTGCAACGCGAACGCGACAAGAGCGATGTACAGTCAAAACCGATTGAACGGTCGTCACCGGAACCACTATTCACACTAGAACCTTCGCTGCTCGGCCTACGCCAGCCACTGCCCTAAAACCACACCAAATCTCTAGCCCATTCCCCCATCTTTCGATCCCCTAGCCCTCATCAAGCGCCCCGTAGTTCGCTGGAAAGCCATGGTGCGCTACAAGATCACTTACTACAAGATGCTGACGCCGGAGCGCCGCGCAGAAATCGCGGCAGCGGTCGGCACCACAGACCTCCGTTCCCAAGCTCGCTTTGTGGCGGGCCAATCCCCGAGTTCTCTGGAGCCAAGCTACGAGGAGGAGGAAGCCGATCCAATGTTCATGGCGGAGGTCGCGGCGCAGAAGGCCCCCGATGGGTATGACACGATGGACGTCGACTTCGTGTCGGCATCCGAGTCCCCCATGGTGCAGGCGGACCAGCGGTTCAACATGGAGATACTAAAGGAGGACCGGGAGGCAGAGGCTCAACTCGACACGGAGCGCATGCATGCCGCTGCCATCGAGGCTCTCCTGCAGGTGGAACCGGATATCGTGGATGTGAACCGGGCGGCGGAGGCTCAACTTGAGGTGAAGCGCGCGGATGCCGCTGCCATCGAGGCCCTCCTGCAGGCGGAACCGGACGTCCTGGACTTGAACCGGGCGGCGGAGGCTCGACTAGACGCGGAGCGCGCGGATGCCGCTGCCATCGAGGCCCTCCTGCAGGCGGAACCGGACGTCCTCGACTTGAACCGGGCTGTGCTCTCGTCCGTTCAGAGCGCCCGCACGCTCTTCTTGAATGAGTAGTTGGAGGCCGAGGACAACCACGGTGCGGAGACACACGTCGGCAGCG
>NC_057794.1:555205934-555210438 GCF_018294505.1 Triticum aestivum | reverse complement strand
AACCGGGCGGCGGAGGCTCAACTTGAGGTGAAGCGCGCGGATGCCGCTGCCATCGAGGCCCTCCTGCAGGCGGAACCGGACGTCCTGGACTTGAACCGGGCGGCAGAGGCTCGACTCGACGCAGAGAGCGCGGATGCCGCTCTCATCGACGCCCTCCTGCAGGCGGAACCGGACGTCCTGGACTTGAACCTGGCGGCGGAGGCTCGACTAGACGCGGAGCGCGCGGATGCCGCTGCCATCGAGGCCCTCCTGCAGGCGGAACCGGACGTCCTCGACTTGAACCGGGCTGTGCTCTCGTCCGTTCAGAGCGCCCGCACGCTCTTCTTGAATGAGTAGTTGGAGGCCGAGGACAACCACGGTGCGGAGACACACGTCGGCAGCGACGGCTGGTTCGCGCTGGCAGCCAAAGACGACGAGGTCGTCTCTTTCCGTGAGCAGTGATAGTTTTTCTTTATGTTGTTGTTTTTATGGATCTTTTGCTGTGTAAAAATATATATTTGTTATGCAAGTCGCCGGACTTGGGTCAGTCTACCATTTCAGGCGGTTGGATGAATATCCTGCGTCTCCTAACCTTTCTTTCCTTCTTCCTCACCTCTTCTTCTTCCCCAACAGACCACCGCACGGGCCGAACGAATACTCTCCAACATGCGGTTGGATAAACATACTCTATGAAACAAAAATTATGTGTCATCGATAGGATGGCTGAGTTTGGTGCGTTCACATGCAACAACACGTGTCAGTGAGGGTGTGTTCCCTTGGTTGGGTTTGCGGCGTGTAGGAGCGACTGTGTGAGGGTGCGGTGCGACCGCGGCATGCAGGAGCGACCGTGTGAGGTTGCGGTGCGACCGCGATAGCCGTGCACAAGTGGACCTCCTTCTCATTTTGAAAACCTTAGGCAAGCTTGGCAAAAATGTGTGGCGAAGTTTGGCAATGCAAGGCCTAGACCCAAACAGGATAAGTACGTACGTACTTGGAGTACTAGTGTTAAAAAAGAAAGGCTGGATTTTCCTTCACGGAATTTAATCGATACGAATCCTCATTTCATGTGTCAATTAATGCATATTTTTTTCTCCAAAGACCAAAGAGCTAACCATCTCACTCCTCATCGCTTGATTAATGCAGCGCCATGCAAACCAACCTTCTCACTTCCGCATGCATGCAGGGGATATTAATGTCCTTGGTTGCTAACCCCATCAATTTTGCCTCGATTAATGTTAGTGGCCCTTTGCAAATTGTAATTTTGATATACTGTCCTTGTGTACAAAAAAATGGAGGTAGTAACTATATTTGACTTCCTTCCCCATTGCAGTGACGTTGACGATATTTTTTTGGGTGGTTTGGCGAAGTGCGTTCGACGGAGAACACCATTGAGGGAGACCACGGTAAGTCGTTCGCAAGTGCCGCCTGCAAGCCGAGACAACCGCCTTATTTGCATCCAGGAAGTCCTTTACTAGTACTACTAGGAGTAACTAATGCGGTGATATGGCTTCTCGAAGAAGATGATGGAGAAGCGGAGTCACCGAAGAGTGAAATGATGGTTGCTTCGTCCGTGCTTTTGTGATTTGACGCCTCACGGCTTTGTGATTTGTGATAGAAGGGACAGGGGAGTAGACTCTGTGCTCTATACTGTACTACATGCGTCCAAGCATGGGAGAAAGAGGAGAGACGTTGCATTTTTCTATTCCTTCAATCAATCAATCAGGGAGCTTCGGTCCCGTTTTTTGGCTTTGGCAACACCGTCCACAATGGTTCCCATGATGCCAAAAGCTATTTTCACATTTGGCTACACATTGTGGATGCCCTTAACCATACCACTTGGTTTTGCTCCTGTGTGCTATCTATATAAATCTCAATTATATTGATCTAAAAAATTATAGAATCGAGATTAGTAAAAAGGAGGTGATTTTGCCGCGCGGATGTCGGGGGAGGTTTCTTATTTGAGCAATGCTACATCCACGTAATGGTTTACGTAAAGTTACGAACTGATGTGATGTGGGACTATTTGATTGGATTAAAGGAGAGGATTAGGCCCACCCCATCTGAAAATCAGGGGGGCATATATAGATTAGATGGAAAGTATACGTAGCATCTACGTAGCCCTTTGTAAGTCTAGGATTAGGCTTCTTATTTTGGAGGACGTTACCCTGGCGGTTTGCTAACATGCGGTCCCACGTGTTAGTGCTTTACCAAGCCGATCCGCGTCCCACATGAGGTAGAACAACAGCAGAAGCAACACGTGGTTAACTTGAAGAAGATGAGGGAGAAGCGGATTCAGCAACGAGTGAAATGATGGTTGCTTCGTCCCTCCAACTTAATTGTGGGAAAGGTGCAGCTTTGTGATTTGACGCCTCATTGCTCATTACTACGCCGGCGCCATGACTGGGGTGCTTCACCCCGGCTGCTCTGCACTATATTTCGGTATGGCACGTGGACCCGGTAGCTTGATGTCCCACATGTCGGCGAAAGGGACTAGAAGATTTATGAAAGCGAGCGCTCCACTCTTACAACAGAGGAGTAGACAACACGACGGCCCAGTGAGCTGTCACTTGTACTGTATAGTACTATAGTTTTAGTTTTGTTGTTTCGCACGATCCATCGATACAAACCCGATTAAACAGCAAAGGGCGGGATTTTTCCCACGCAGTAGATGATACTGGCCATACATTTCAAAGGCAATTTTAATGTATGCAAACTGAATAATTATAAGTAACAATATGATATCTAGTAAAACTAAAAACACATATGATTTATTGTATTAGAGTGTAGTAGTAGTGCTATATTGCATAGTTGTTAGATGTAACATGCGAGAACGTGTAGAGATGTAGTTTTGGAGGGCCTACAGAAAGAAAAGCGTAACACGGTCACCGAACTTCAGAATAAGCTGATTACGGTCACTATATACATTTTGCGGTGATTATACGGTCACTTGCTCACAGCTCAGCATCAGATTGCACTTTGTTGACCGGCCAAATAGTCTGCGTGGCGCTATGTTGACTAGTTAAATTGACCACGTTCGTTGTGGGTCCCACCTGTCAGTTCGCATAGGCAAATAGGTCTGATAAACACAAATTTACGCAGGCGCGACAAGGCTCCAACCCGTGTATGAGAATCACCTGGTTGTGTATGTGTCTGTGAGGGCCTGATGTGTGCGCATGCACGTGTAGGTTGAGGACTTGAGCGTGATAGTGTGTGTTGGTCATGTGGTGTACTGGTGTGTGCATGCATACGTGCGTGTGTGCATGTGAGTGTTGCGTGCGTGCGTGTGAGTGTTGCATGCGTGTGTGGCTGTGTGTGTACGTGTGAGTGTTGCGTGCGTGCATGGGTGCATGTGTTTGTGTGAGTGTTGCATGGATGCAGTTCGTGTGCATGCGTGCGTGTGTGTATAATCACCACACCAGCTCCTGTGTGTTAAAACAGACGGCTCAGCATACCAATACAAGGCCACCTTGTCCGCTGTGCCCGCGGTCATGACTTCGAACCAGCGTCCAAATATATTTTTGTCGTTTGTTTTCATTCTTACTAGCAAGATGCCAGTGCGTTGCATGTAACATCAAGATGCATTTGTATGACTTGTTTATCTTGTGAGAGAAAAGGATGAACGAGGGAAGGCCTTATTTGCAAATGTGGAGAGGTGTGTGGGTACCTTCTTGCAAAATTGCCATAGTTTCTTTCCTATCCGTCAGATATAAATCGGACGGCCTATATTGCAGGATGTCAGGCACACCATCATCACCAACTCTGTTTTTTATAAGAGTGTTTTTTATGTATTTTATAAGAGTGTAGATGTAGAGTAGATACAAGTCGACAGGTGGGCACGATGGTAGTGAGATAATGTGATGCAACACTAGAGGTGCCACGTGGAGCATTTAACTGGTCAACTAGTCATGTCATGAGTAAATACAGAGTTGTACAGTGAGCCCGTGACTGCATAATAACCACTAAACGTAAATGGTGACCGTAATGAGTGGATTCTGAAGTCCAATGTATGTATCGTGCTTTCGCTTCAAATACAATGATCGTCATTGCATATATCGCGAGAGAAATATGAAATATGCGTGAATTTTCTGGGGGCTTACTTTTAGAGGACCTGGAGATAGTTTTGTGTGCATACGTGAAAGGGGCGTACAGGGGGGGTATGCGATGGAGAGAGAGATGCTCTTCGTTTCTCTTTATTATGACTAACTTTGTATATAGTATAAAAATATACAAATTCACAGTGCGGAATAAATATCATTGTGGGCACCATGCAATGCAAATTAGCATTCGTACTCCTCCATATAACTTTGTAATGTTGTATATATGTAGAAACTCTAAAATAAATTTTTGGCCACACTTTATTCAAAAGGAATGTTGTATGCGAAATAAACATGAAGAGAGGGCTTTTTAGATCAATGGGGTACGTGATGTAACATGTGTGAATGTGTAGTTGATGCATTTGGCGGGGCCTAGAGAGGTATGTGTGTGTATTACGTATTCGAGAGAGGCATGGATAGAGGGGCCGACG
>NC_057794.1:555121804-555205546 GCF_018294505.1 Triticum aestivum | reverse complement strand
ATAGCACGAGAAATGAGAGTGGTCTAGAGAGAGAGACGAATATGACGTCATGACAAGAGATTCCATTCCCTTGAGTGTGTATATGCAAGGGGGGCGAATAGAGGCACCAAGAGAAATTTTCTGTGTGTGTGGTATTTGTGTTGGTATGTGTGGGTGTGAGAAGATAATGAGACGTGGGGGCAGAGGGTATGTCACCGCGTGAGGTTCGGTGGGTCGAGGTGAGGCCCTTCGTTCTGTTCCGTCCTGAGCCACATTGGTCGGCCCATGACGCATTTAGGAAGACCCATGGATGACTAGTCGTACAAGACAAAGATAGCAGAATTGTGAAGGACTCTGTGTCCACTGACAAAGCCGGCTAGGATTTGTAACCCTAGGTTCTCGGACTAAGGTAACCCCTTTATCTCTGATATTACTATTCATCCAACCTAACTTTAAGGGGCATCCTACAGAATGATCTGCTAGAATCATACTCGTCGATTAGGAAGAGAGGTGTGAGACCATGCGTGAGAGACAGGCGTAAAGATAATGTGCGTACATGAGACACGTAGGCAGGTCCATGTATATAGAAAGGGTCGATGAGGATTGTGAGTGTGTATGTTTGCGAGAGGAAGAGTGCTTGTGATAAAGGTTAGTGAAAACAGTTGTAAATGGTTACGAGAGGGAGGGAGGGTTATATCTAGAGCATGTGTGCGAGAAAGACACCTCGGGAGAGAGTGTGTGAGCATGTGTGAGATACCACCGATGGAGAGTGAAACTACACGTAAAAGACTGCTGAGGGAGTCCTGGATTAGGGGGTGTTTGGGTAGCCGGACTATACCTTCAGCCGGACTCCTGGACTATGAAGATACAAGATTGAAGACTTCGTCCCGTGTCCGGATGGGACTTTCCTTGGCGTGGAAGGCAAGCTTGGCGATGCGGATATTCAAGATCTCCTACCATTGTAACCGACTCTATGTAACCCTAACCCTATCCGGTGTCTATATAAACCATAGGGTTGGAGTCCGTAGGGAATCAACTCCATACACAACAATCATACCATAGGCTAGCTTCTAGGGTTTAGCCTCCTTGATCTCGTGGTAGATCTACTCTTGTACTACCCATATCATCAATATTAATCAAGCAGGAGTAGGGTATTACCTCCATCGAGAGGGCCCGAACCTGGGTAAAAACATCGTGTCCCTTGTCTCCTGTTACCATCCAGCCTTGACGCACAGTTCGGGAACCCTTCGCGAGATCTGCCGGTTTTGACACCGACATTGGTGCTTTCATTGAGAGTTCCTCTGTGCCGTCACAATCAGGAAGGATGCCTCCCCCCGTATTTAAAGATGGCGCCGTTGCTAAGGGAGCCTTGGCTGTCGGCCAAACCCTCCAGCTAGGTGGTTTCCTCATGACCGCCTGTTCGGCTGTTGCGCCGACGGTGACCTCTCGGGTCATCAAAAGCAACCTACACATCAGCTCGGAGCTCGTCGAGCAGCTAGATCCAATGGAGCTCTCTTCTGTAAACGAGCTCTTGGATCGCATCGCCGCCCTGGGGGTCGCTACGGATTATGACCAGTTTGGACTTAAACCCGATCTAAGAGAAATTAACTCTCCCCAAGTCACCCACCACGTTGCCGTGGTAGAGGCGCAGTGCGGCGACCCTTCATCTATTTTAAGGACTAGCTACGTCCGAATTCCCGACTCCTCCAAGCCGGATACCCGCGGAGAGGAGGGTGTAACTCAAGACCTGAGCTTAGGATCAGGCAACGGGCTAGATTCGTTGGACAACATCCAAGAATCCGAACTTCAGAGTTCGGAAACTCTTCAGCCTCCGAATCTTGGATTGGGCGAGGTTTCAGATTCAACGACACCCGCCCACCCGAACATAAGCAATCTCTCCCAAATCAGGCAGAGGCCCGAGGAAATAGTACATCATTACTGGGCCAGATTCCTCCTGGTTATGAGCAGGATAAAGGATTGCCGCGAGGGAGACGCAATCTCAATTTTCTATAGTAATTGCACGGACGAGGGAATCCTTAACGCCATAAGTCGTCGTGATATTACACGCTTCGCTGACTTGGCATCCATAGTACAAAAATACTGTGTGATGGAAAGCGCCTGGAAAACTGAAATAAAGTTTTGGGATAATCCGGCCTTGAATACTAATCTCGTCCGAACTAAGAGGGTGCATCATCATAGGACACCCGGGATAAACGCCAAAAAACCAAAACCCTCTACAGGGCATGGAACCGTACTGGAAAGGTGGCTTGATGGACCCTGTAGAATTCACAGTATAGAGGACGCCACACCAACTCACAGCCTTAGAGCATGTTGGATACTCCGGCAGGTGGCCAAAATTGGCGAGGACCTCTTAATTCTGGAGGCCGCAGAAAGCCAGCCCGAGGACACCAGTACTGTTCTCACAGTCTTCGAGACTTTCGCATCAAACAATATGCGAAAAAGAACACTCCGCAGCCTCGCCGAAGTCTATCAAGTTGCAACAATAAATCCATGGAGCGACACTGCTATTACCTTCAAAGCAATTGATGAACCTAGATTCCAAACAGCCCGAGCACCAGCCGCATTGGTCCTCAGTCCCATAGTGGACGGCTTTCGCCTCACCAAGGTGCTCATGGATGGAGGCAGCGGACTGAACCTCATTTATGAGGAAACCCTTCAAAAAATGGAAATAGACTGGAACCGCATCGAGCGAAGCAGCACAACCTTTAGAGGAATAATCCCCAGTCGGGAAGCGCGCTGCACAGGAAAAATCACACTAGATGTGGTGTTCGGCACGCCGGATAATTACAGGTCCGAAGAAGTCACGTTTCAGGTGGCCCCGTTTAAGAGAGAATATAACGCTTTACTAGGGCGAGAAGCATTCACAATGTTCCAAGAAATAACCCATTACGGGTACATGAAGTTTAAGATGCCCAGGCCGAATGGAATTGTCACTCTAGCTAGTGATCCGAACATAGCACTCCGCGCCGAAAACAAGACGGCCGCATTAGCCCTTGAGGCGCTATCCAAAGCCTTAGTGGCCGAGGAACTGACTGCGCTGCGCTCCACGGTTAACAGGGATGATGTGATACTCGATAAGAGATCCAAATCCACATCCTTCAAGCTAGCCGACGAATTAGTCAAATTCCAGGTCCATCCAACGGACCCCAATAAAACAGCTTCAATCGGGGCACGACTGAACCCTGATGCAGACGCCGCACTACGAGAGTTCCTATGAGAGAACTGGGACATCTTCGCCTGGCACCCTTCAGACATGCCAGGGATCCCACGCAGGCTGGCCGAACACAGCTTAAATATCCTAAAAGGATTTAAACCTGTCAAACAAGCCCTTCGGCGTTTTTCCGAACCCAAGAGACAGGCTATGGGAGAGGAGCTAGCCCAAGCTATTGGAGGCCGGATTCATCAGAGACATAAAACATCCGGACTGGCTAGCAAACCTGGTGATGGTACCAAAGAAGGACAAATCATGGCGCCTGTGTGTTGTCTTTAAAGACCTTAACAAGGCTTGCCCAAAGGATCCCTTCCCCCTCCCCCGCATCGACCAAATTATCGATGCCACCGCAGGACACGATTTGTTGTGTTTCCTCGACGCATACTCTGGTTACCATCAAATCAAGATGGCATAATCAGACCAAGCTGCAACAGCATTCATCACACCATACGGCCCATTCTGCTTCAACACAATGCTCTTCGGGCTAAAAAACGCCGGCGCAACATATCAGCGCATGATCCAGACATGTCTGGCAAATCAGATCGGCAAAACAGTGGAGGCGTATGTGGATGATCTGGTCGTCAAATCAAGACATGTCGAATCTCTAGTAGACGACTTGAGGCTTACATTCGATAACCTCCAAAAATATGACATCAAGCTCAACCCAGAAAAATGCGTCTTCGGCGTTCCAGCCGGAAAGCTCTTGGGCTTCATTGTATCCGGTAGAGGAATTGAAGCAAATCCAGCCAAGATCCGAGTTTTGTCACAATTGGATATCCCAAAGGACCTCAAACAAATACAAAAATTAACCGGATGCGTGGCGGCTTTAAGCTGCTTCATCTCCCGCTTGGGAGAAAAGGCACTAACCCTCTATCGCCTCCTTCGGCGCACCGAACACTTCGAGTGGACGGAGGCCACCACGGCTGGACTTGATGAAATAAAAGCCATATTGGAAACAAACCCAGTCCTGGCCGCGCCGAACACCGGCGAACCAATGTTATTGTACATTGCAGCAACACATCATGTTGTCAGCGCAGTACTCGTTGTCGAGCGGGAAACGGATGGACACAAATTCCCCCTTCAAAGGCCGGTCTACTACGTATCCACCGTCCTCACTCCATGCAAATCATGGTACCCGCATTATCAAAAGATTGCATACGCGGTATTCATGGCATCCTGGAAGCTACGACACTACTTTCAAGAGTGTTCCATAACAGTAGCCTCGGAAGTACCACTCAACGATATTATCAACAACCGCGACGCAACGGGCCGGATTGCAAAATGGGCCATCAAGCTTCTCCCGTTCGATATAACCTATAAGCCACGGCGAGCTATTAAATCGCAAGTTTTGGCCGACTTCGTCGCAGAATGGACGGAGGCCGATGTCCCTAAAGAGTACAGCACATATTCAAACTGGATTATGCATTTTGACGGCTCCAAAATGTTGGCCGGACTGGGGGCTGGCGTTGTCCTGACGTCCCCCACAGGAGACACAGTCCAATATGTGCTCCAGATCATGTACATGGATTCCAACAATGCAGCCGAATATGAGGCCCTCCTACATGGCCTCCGGATAGCAGTATCCATGGGTATCCAACGCCTAGAGGTACGCGGGGATTCAAACCTCGCGATATCCCAAATAAATGGAGACTTCGACGCCAAGGACACAAAAATGGCAGCTTACCGCAACGCCGTCCTAAAAATGTCAGCTCGGTTCGAAGGGCTGGAGTTTCACCATATAGCCCGAGAAAACAATCAAGCAGCGGATGTCCTGGCACGCATCAGAGCAAGACGCGATGCAGTCCCCCCCAACATCTTTTTGGAAAGATTGTTCAAGCCATCCTTAGCATGGGAGGGGGAACCCGCAAATAACAGACCGGACCCGGCCGCACCACTCGACGTCGAACAATCTGACACAATTGGAGGCTCTACCAATGAAATTACACCTTCAGCCCACGTAATAATGGCGGTCATCGCCCCATGGACAGAACCATTCCTAGCCTACCTTACTAGGCAGGAACTCCCGGAGGACCAAAACGAGGCCCGCTGCATAGTGCGGCGATCTAAAGCCTATAGACTCCATGAGGGAGAGCTTTATAAGAAAAGCGCTACCGGAGTCCTTCAAAGGTGCATCTCCGTAGAGGAAGGGCGGAACCTTCTGGCTGAAATTCATGCCGGACTCGGTGGTCACCACGCCGCTGCCCGGTCCCTTGTTAGCAAGGCTTTCCATACAGGCTTTTATTGGCCGACAGCTCGGGCAGACGCTCAGGACCTAGTCAAACGATGCGCTAGTTGCCAACTTTTTGCCAACCAAAGCCATAAGCCACCCACCGCACTCCAAACTATACCCATCACCTGGCCTTTTGCGGTCTGGGGGCTTGACATGGTCGGACACCTTAAAGGTGGGACCGATAGGAAAAAATACTTACTGGTCATGGTCGATAAATTCACCAAATGGATAGAAGCCAAGCCTGTTAAAATGGCCGAATCTGGAACTGTGATAGACTTCATATCCGGGGTTGTACACCATTATGGCGTCCCCCACAGCATCATAACCGATAACGGTACAAACTTTACCGCCGACGAGGTAAAATTCTGGTGCAAAAACATTGGCATCAAGCTCGATTATGCTTCCGTCTATCACCCACAAACCAACGGCTAGGTCAAACGTGCAAATGGTCTTATCATGAGCGGCATTAAACCCAAACTGGTGCGGTCCCTCAAGGAATCTAACACGAACTGGGTAGAGGAGCTCGACTCCATGCTATGGGGGTTGTGGACCACGCCAAATCGCACCACCGGATACACACCATTTTTTATGGTGTACGGCGCAGAGGAAGTTCTGCCCTGCGACATAATTCATGACTCACCTAGAGTGCGCATGTACGAAGAAAGAGAAACTGAGCTTGATCGGCAGGACAACTTGGACGCCCTGGAGGAGGAGCGTGACATGGCAAAAGCCCGTTCCGCATTTTATCAACAGCAGGCCCGAAGATATCAAAGCAGAGAAGTACGGGCCAAAAATTACAATCTTGGCGAACTAGTTCTATGCCTGCTGGATAAGAAAAAGGACAAACTCAAGCCCAAGTGGGAAGGTCCATTCATAATCGACCAAGTCCTGACTAGCGGGGCGTACCGCCTGCAAGATGCGTCAGATAACCGACTCGAGCCGAACCCGTGGAACACCACCCGTCTCCGAAGATTCTATGCCTAGCGCTGGACTCTGTGTTCGTCTCCTTCCTCTGTCCATTTTTTGCATTTTTCTGTCTTACATTTCTCTCCTTCCCCTCTTTTCTTTTATAGCCCTTAAAGGCTCATCTAGTGACGCGCCACTCATGCTCATTAAACCTGGGGGCTTCTTTAACAGAAGCTTATTTATACGGTCTTCACGCCCAACACATGCATCAAACTTCCGCATGTACCCTTTTTTCACCATTATATGCATCGATATGACTTAAGTTTTGGCCAAGCTAGGTTGCTTGGCTCCTGTGCTTACCCCTACATTCCCGATTGTTTGGCTAGGCGGTAAAGGGAGCACCTCTGCGATTGTTACTGCCGGGTTAGCCGGATGTGTACCTCAGACTGGGTGAAGCCGAAAGCTAGCATTCTTAAGGGAATATTCGGTCGGTGAGATAAAATATGATCTTTTTACTCATTCTATGCGCCCCCAGATGCTTTTTTATGCATCTTTTTACGCAGTCCGGACATGCACTTTAGGGCATGCCTCCTAGCGAAAGGAACCCCTAACGGAACTATTCTCTCTGGAAGATGTTTCTTACTAACCATGTAATATAACATAACTAGTTGGGCACTTGTCTGATAAAGCACTAATGCCCCTACGCCTGGTCTGCACGCATACCATGGTTCTTATATAACCGCTATGGTATTCGGACACACTCCGGACCATGAGGTCCCGAGGTTGAAGCGAAAAGGTCGGCAACGACAAACGATCTACAATCCGCCTAGAAGGCATTACACATGTCAATTCAAAATTACATAGTCATTCTGACTGATTGTATTCCTCTTCTATACCATCTAACAGGCTGTCTAATTTACAGTCCTGCTGGGAATACTTCGCGGCCAACTCTACTTGGCCGTATACTAAGCTCACAGGGATCTCCTTCCCGTCAGGCCCCACTGGTCCGACCTCGGCCATGTCGTTTGGGTCAGACTTCGTAAAACGGGTTTTCACCATGGCCTAGGCTTCCCTAGCGCCTTGTCGGCAGGCTGATATCTTCCACAACCGGAAGCGCCGCCGAGCTCCCTTCAGCTTCTCCGCAAGCTCTCCAAGGCCCTCGGGCATGGAGTGGGCAGGCCATAAGGCTTGGGCAACACCTCGCATCGCCTGCCGAATTCGCTTGTGTAGTTGCATGAGTTCGGGAAGAAGTTCACCCGTAGAACCAGGCATCTCCTCTGCAGGATGACCTGTAAGCATACCTACAGACATTACTCTATTAGTCGACTTCCTTGCTGAACTCTTTTTTCAAAGTTCGTTCAAGCACTTACTAAATATGTTGCGTCGAAGCTGCTGATTCTCCTTCGTGGAGTCCGACAGCTGGCCACGAACATCTTTAAGTTCGACGTCCAGCCTGGTGTTGGCATCCTGAAGATCATTCTTCTCTTGCCTCACCTTTTTCAACGTACTCTTACCGGCCTTTAGCCGGTGTAAGAGTTGTTGCTTTTCCGGATCGAGTCCGGCGCCATCTGCAACATGATTTGTCAGATTTGCACCCACACCGCACAATACTAATCTTTCAAAGTGTATCTTACCTGAGGGGGTCTCTTTGGACTCCCCTGTTGCGGCTAGTGCGGCCTCTAGTTGGGCCGTGCACTTTTCCAGCTCCTGGGATAGTACAGTATTCTTCTCTGTAAGAACCCGAATATTAAATGATCCTTAAAACAGTTGCTCTAACTGTTTCAAGTCTCGGGGGCTATGGGTATATATATATTGACCAAAATTTTCTTACCCGTATGTCTTTTACATACTGCTCCATGGCTCTGGCTAAACCATTTTGAGCGGCACGGAGGTACGCATCTCCAGAATTAAAGGCATCTAAAGCCTCTTGGGAGAAACAAGCGTTGCGTAGAACTGTCCGGCGACGCCTGTGGTTCATGGCACTCTCCACTTCAGAATTTGTGGCAGACAGCCTGTCCGCACCCTTTGTTGGAGGAGCGTCTGGTGCGCGCCTTGTGCTCACCTCCGCTTCCTGTGCAGACATTGGAGCCTGGCTGGTGGAGGTGCAATTGGCAACCTCTCCGGATATAGTCCGGCGAGGTCTCTTCGTTCTGAAGATAGCACGAACGTTAATATGCCCGGACAGAATAACACCAGGGAAGCAGAGGGTGCGCTATACCTTTGCGCCGGCATCTCAGTCCGGACTACATTCCTTTTTGCCCCCCGGGGCCCTACGGCCCCTCGTTGGCTAGCCGCCGCAGGTTCGGCCTCCTGCCTCGGAAATCTCCCCTGCAAAACACGGTTGTCGTCAAAAACACCGGAATACGTGAGAGTGGAATCTCTCTCAAGGGAATGAGACTCCAGTTTCTGTCACCTGGGAGGCCAGGATTAACCCTGGGTAATCAGCCGTGATGGCTACCAAGGTATTGTCCTTGCTTAGCTGATAGAACACCCCGTCGATAAGCTCCACCGATATGTCCGGATCCTCTTCGGAGTCCGGATCGAGGGACCGTTCTGGGTCCTCGGGTTGTGGAGGGCGGCTGTTTATATCCTTTACCACCTGTCGCAGTTCCTGCATTGAAGTCGTTAGACTACATATCTAACTGTGGGAGTACAAAACAAACGGGCAAGCGTAGTTGTTCACTTACCCAACTTGGAGGATCGTACATAGTAAATCCGGCCTGCGGGTTGACGCGGAGGAATTCCTCCTTTTCTCCCTTGTACAAAGAGGATAAGATCTTTACTAGGGCGGCAGCTGAAGCCGGCCCCTTACGACCGTAACGGGTGGCGTCATCCTCCCCGTTGAAATCCCACATGGGGTGGCCTCTAAATTGAAGTGGCTGCACCCCCCGCATAATGCATGCGGCCATGACTCCAATCATGGTTAGTCCGGAATGAGCCAACAGTCTTATCCGGCCCATCAGGTAAAGGACGTCTCTGTCGCTTTCTCTCTGAGAGCTCCGCGGACGCCAACTCAAGCGTTTCTTCAATGGAGCACTGTTGAACTCAGGGAGACCGACCCGGATAGGGTCCGGTAGAGGGACGTCATTTATATAAAACCATTCCGAAGGCCAGTCCTCAGACACCTTCTTCGGGGTTCCGGATAGGTATCCAGTCCCGGCGATGCGCCATACTTCGGCTCCGCCCACTTGGTATATAGACCCCTCTTTAGAACGGGGCACCAGGCAGAATAACCTCTTCCACAACGTGAAATGAGCCTCAACGCCTAAAAATAGCTTGCAAAGGGCGACGAAACCCGCAATATGCAATACGGAGGCGGGCGTGAGGTTGTCCAGCTGGAGGCCGTAGAACTCCAGAAGCCCGCGGAGAAATGGGTGAATTGGAAATCCCAGTCCCCTTATTAGATAGGGGACGAGGCACACCCGCTCTCCTTTAGAAGGATTGGGGGTGCTCTCCGCTTGTTTTCCGCCATTATAGGTGGTGAGACCGGCTCGGACCGGGACCATGTATGCCTGAGGGAGAAATCCCTTGGCCTGAAGTGACGCTAACTCGCTATGCGGGATGGTGCAACTCTCCTAGTCCCCGGGTTTGGGACCGAAGGGGCGAGGGGAGGAGTTGCAACGGCTGGTCATGTTGGAATGGACCTTTGCTGGAAGCGCTCTGATGATAACTCGCGGAAAGGAGAAGATGTGGTTTGGACCTAAATCCCCATCCCGTTAAATAGGCGGCTCGTTTATACGGCTAGGGGTGTGGATGTAAAAACACCCCGGCTTTTCGCATTCGTTTGAACACGTGGAAGACGGCCATTATTGGGTGTGGAAGCCGAGGAGCACTACATTACAAAAATCGGACATTATTCCTACAGGTACACAAGATTTGGAGAGGAACCCGCCTTACAATGCCGAACAATCTGCGCGCCGGACTCATCGTTATTAAAGCCTGGTTTGGGGGCTACTGAGGGAGTCCTGGATTAGGGGGTGTTCGGGTAGCCGGACTATACCTTCAGCCGGACTCCTGGACTATGAAGATACAAGATTGAAGACTTCGTCCCGTGTCCGGATGGGACTTTCCTTGGCGTGGAAGGCAAGCTTGGCGATGTGGATATTCAAGATCTCCTACCATTGTAACCAAATCTATGTAACCCTAACCCTATCGGGTGTCTATATAAACCAGAGGGTTGTAGTCCGTAGGGAATCAACTTCATACACAACAATCATACCATAGGCTAGCTTCTAGGGTTTAGCCTCCTTGATCTCGTGGTAGATCTACTCTTGTACTACCCATATCATCAATATTAATCAAGCAGGAGTAGGGTATTACCTCCATTGAGAGGGCCCGAACCTGGGTAAAAAACATCGTGTCCCTTGTCTCCTATTACCATCCGGCCTTGACGCACAGTTCGGGACCCCCTACCCGAGATCCGCCGGTTTTGACACCGACAAATGCTCTACACATTGATTAAAGATATAAACTGTATCCAAATATTAGGATGGGATCATGATATTTGCAATTCGTGTAAGGAGCGGTCATTGATCCATCAGACATCTAGATTCTATCGAATTTGAGCATGTCTATGTTATTATTCGACACAATTGATCTACATAGTTAGTATTTTGAACTCCAGACAATGCATCGCTTTAGCAATCGAATATAAACGTGAGTATAGTTCATGTTGTGTGTGTAAAGCACATTATACATACGAAAGTTACACAATGGACATTATAAATAGCTACTACCTATGAACTAGCATACATTTGAATTCAACTTAAGGTGGTTTAAAAAAATTGAATTCAACATGAAGTCCATTCAATTATTTGAATTTGATATCATGGCATTTGTAAACCATACCTAAATTATGGGGGCACCAATCTTTGCTCTGATTTTGTACATAATAGCATATGTAGTCGTGTACAAAATAGATTCAAATTTAGCTCCTCCATTCCAAAATAATCATAGTTATAGGATTTTCAAGTGTCAAAATTTCAAAAATAAGCGGATAATTTAATGAGGTTTTCAAACATACAAGGTCAAATATAACGTTGTATATTTAGGTCAATCCTCATAGTTCAAGAGTACTCTAAACGTGAATGCTTGTGCTTCAAAATTTCGAACGAAGCGCCAAAAGAGCCTCTACTCGCCCGAAACCGCGTGAGACCAACGTTTGGTAGTACAAGGAAATTACTTTTCTAATAACTCCGACCCGTGAAACCTACCGGCCCGACGTCCAAAGGTCTAAACCAGGGTAGCTTTGTAGCTTCATCTAGACACCACGCTACCGCATCCGAAAAACATTCATACACAATGGCCGCCTAAGCACACATGCGTGTGGCTGAAATTGCTCCCGCCCACTATTTGGGACACCTGGGATTACCATCCTATCCCCGACCCGCAGTAGGTCCGGAATTTAAGAGGGGGGCAAAGTTTGTACTTTCCCCAAATTTCAAACAAGCGTGTCCCATTTCTGCTCAAAAAATCCAAAAAACAAGCGCGTCCCAGACCGGAAACATGGTTCCCCCCACCCGTCTGATCCCCATTCGTACTCCGTGGGCGCCAAAACTACCTCTCCACCAGCGGCGAAACCCCGGCGTCCTCCGTCCGCCACCCCATCCCACCCATCAACCGCCGCCCTCCTCCACCACGTCGGAGCCGATACCCCGACACCATCGTCCACCGCAACCTCAGCCGCAATGCCCTCCATGGCTAGTAGTTGAAGCCGAGGCCGAGCCGTCCGTACCTAAGCCAGTTCAACCACGCCATCATGTGCCTCACCGCTGCCGCTCCAACTTCGCCACCCTCCACCGCACCGGAGTTGTTCCTTCTACGCCGTCCTTCGCCGCCTTGGATCTGCTTCCCCTCCGCCGACATACGGCCACGGCAACATTGTCAACAATTTGTCCATGGGTTCGTCCAAGCCTGCACCCTCCAGAACATCGGTTTCCCCGGTAAAAAGAAGAAAATCGGCGCGACTTGTGGAGGTGACCACACCGGCAACCGAAAAAGGTACTCCTCTTCCCTTATTCGTGCAAATCTTACGTCTCTGCTTGCACGGTATTCATCCCACAGAAGACGCTAGTTGACCGCTTCTTCTTGATACTAGATGTTCCCAGTAACTCGCGATGCACAAGGTTTCTCCTCATATACTATTTCACCTTAGCTAGAGGTCCGTCGCCCCCCTGAATTTCAATTTCTGGCCACTTGATTCCCAATTAACGGAAGCATTCCCTGGCGTAACAGGTGCTAGTACACCTATTACGCCGAGGAAGCAACGCCTTGGTGTTTATCTTAGGGGCGTGTGCGGCCTATAGCTACTGGCGCCCGATCTGGAGGTCGGCCAGGATTAAAGGGATGGCCTGGGGGCGCCGCCAAGCACGGCGGTGGTGTGAGGTCGATGGGAGGACGGGGCAGCGGAGGCAGGGGTCTGGGCCGGTGGTCGTTGGCGGTTCGGGAAAGATCATCAACAGTGGCTGGCGGGAGGTAGAAGAAGGCCATCTGCCCATTCCTTATAGATCGGACGGTTCATTAAAAAAATCGACTGACCTATTTATTTTCAGTCGACTGTTATCTTAGATATGACCACATGTGGTGGTGTGCTGGAGGAGTACCTGCATTTCCTGTGCTCATATATTACAAAATCATACAGAGTAGAATCTAATTTTGTTTTCCATGCAATGTTGTAGAGCTACCATATGTCTCCTGTCATTTATTTTTCAGCCACCTGCTATCTGCTACTTTTATAGTGCACTACTTCTGCCTACACTTCACCCTTACTCTCACTATTGTGTTTTTACGCAAGGGTATTTCATACTCTCCTGCCATGAGAGAAGCCAAAAAGAAAAGAGAGAAGTCGCTCCAGTTTGGTGTGCGGCTAGGCAAGACACGTTTCAACGCTTTAAAGGGCTTAGTGTCAGCAGATGGAGACGGGAACGTAGCTCTGGAGTTGATGACCTCGCTCGCAATGAACCACCATCCCAGGTGCTTGCTTTAACTTCGCAGTGTCATATGTGGTTGCATGTTCCATAAGGTTTCTAGCTTGTATTTGAAAGGCCGAAGTCGGTAAGATAAGGAAAGATATTTTTTTACATGAACCACCATCCCGTGAGCACCAGAAGACAAATAGCTAGTCAGGGCACTGGCCGAGCTAGTGACAAGCCCAGCAAATATAGGCATCACCTGGAAGCCAACTAAAAAGCTGCGATGGTGGCGAAGCGGCCCACCTCCCACCAGGCTCTCAGGTCCTAGATGATCATGCTCACCACTCCAGCCGGATGTCTAGCTTGTATTGCTTCCAATTTGGTTAAATTGCATCTGCTTAGCTTACACATTATACCTTTGAATATGACATGCCTTTCTGTTTTTGGTACATACTAGTACATTTGTGTATTAACCATGTTCTTACATCAAACTAATGTTCTTGTGTATCCCTCATCAATCACTTTTGACGAGGCAGGCAGGCAAGGGGACTACTCCTCATTTAAAGAATGCAGCGTCAGCCTCCCGACATGATTCTCAAGAAACAGAAATGCTAGATGAAGATAGTGAACGTAGCTCTGTAGTTGATTACAACATTTCCCCTACACTAGCATCGCAGATGCTTGCTCTAACTTGGCAGCGTGATATGTGGTTGCATGTTGCATATGGTGTCTAGATTGCAATTCTTCCAATCTGGTTAAACTGCATGTGCTAGTCTTCTTAGCTTATACATTATACCTGTTAATGTAACATGCCTTCCTGTATTTAGTACATAGTACATCTGTCTATTAAGCATGTCCTTACAGAAAACTATTGTTTTTTTGTATCCCGCATCAATCAACATGACGAGACACCTTTAGTATATGCAGTGCGATACTAGTTGCATCTTTCATATGATTTATAGCATGCGCTGCTTCTAATTTGTTGAAATTCCATTTATGATGGGACGCTTTTAACCTGGCAGAGTCATATTGGTTGCATCTTTCATGTGGTGTCTAGCTTGCATTGCTTCTTATTGGCTGGAATGGTTTCTGCTTAGTTTACACAAACAGTTGTGAACATGCCATGCCGTCCTGTTTTTCGTACATATTCCATCCTGGTATCATGTGTTTGCCTTACATCAAAGTAGTGATTGTCAGTATCATGCATGAATGAGTTCTGAAGAGAGAATTTTATTGCTTTTTCTTGTCAGTTTTTGACAATTCAAAATCAATAAAGCGGAAGGAAGTTAGCAAGGAGGCGGATAAAGGTGCTCCTTCCGAACGGAGAGCCTCTACAGTTTCTACTCCTCCACACCCCCCAAGATGATTTCCAAGACAACGCATGCATAGACACTCAACAAACCTGTGTTTATGATGAGCACGTCTCCCCTAGTGCAGCATCACCGGTGCTCCCTCTAACTTGGCACTGCTATATGTGGTTGCATGTTATGGGTGATGTCTAGCTTGTATTGCTTCTAATTTTGTTGAATTCCATCTGCTTACTTTACACATTATACTTGAATAAGACACATGTTCCTGTTTCTAGAACATACAATATCTGTCTATCACACCATGTTCTTACATCAAATTACTACTGTTGTGTAACCTGCAACAATCACTTATCATAAGACACGTTTGACTTCGGAGTGTGATATAGGTTACATCTCACATTCTTTTCTAGCTTGTATTACTAATTTGTTGAAATGGCACTTATGACGAGACAGTTTTAATTTGGTAGAGTGATATTCGTTGCATCTTTCATATGGTGTCTAGCTTTCATTGCTTCTAATTTGTTGAAACGCCTTCTCCTTAGTTTACACATCATAAGCTGTGAATATGCAATGGCACTAATGACGAGAGACCTCTAACATGGTAGTGTGATGTTGTTTGCATCTTGCATATGATTTATTTCTTGTACTGCTTCACATTTGTTTAAACAGCATTTATGATGAGACACTATTAACTTGGTAGAGCGATATTTGTAGCATCTTTCATATGGTGTCTACCTTCCATTGCATTGCTTCTAATTTGGTGAAATTTCTTCTTCTTAGATTACACATCATAGTTCTGGTTATCTCTTCCGTCCTGTTTTTCATACATATTACATCCTCCTATCATGTGGTTGTCTAACATCAGAGTTCAGTTCGTCTGCATCACACATCAGTTTGTTCTGAAGAACTAAATTGTTATTCGTTTTTCTTGTCGGCTTGACTTAACATGGCATAGAGAAAGAGGAAGAAACACAGAATGGCAAGGAATGAGAAGCAGATGAATCCTGCAGATTCTGCTGGTACTGATGGTGCAATAGAAGGTCAAAGTCCAGCAGAAAATTCTACAAACACGACATCCCATGCTACACGATTTGCAAAAAAGGACAAACAGAAACACATAGCTGCCACCAAACAAGCAGAGACAATCCTAGTTCTTGCAACACCTACCACAGTACTACCAGCTGCACGACATACTCGTGCGTCAACTGAGCTAGCAGCACGTTCCCAAGCTCCCTTGCCACCTGACACTACTTCCCAAGCACTCTTGACACAAGACGAGTTGGCAATATCAGATGAACCTTGTGAGCTTCAACAGCAAGAAGGTAGTTGATGGAGTTAAGTTACAGTTGCATGCTTCTTTATATGTAGTCTCATAGTTTGATGTACACTAACACTTCCTATGTTTGTTGTTGGACTAGCACCTAGGCGCAAGAGGAAACAAACATCAGGGATAATGCTCGATAGGTTAACTAAATCTAGAGGAGGAAGAATGGAGATCCGTTTTGAGGCAGGTTAAAAAAGGCCACGTGATGCTACAGAGTTAGCCAAGTTAGTATCAGAGGCAGTGGTTGCTATTAGGTGTCATGTACGTATCCTCCCAACATGGATTCAGTACAGGAATGACAAAGATGAAACCCAGTTCAACATCTTCCTCGACCATTTATCTATAAGTATGGTTATGTATGGAAACTAGTAATATCGTCTTGCTATGTCCAATACTTTCTAGGTTGCTGATAATGAGACTCCCATAATTTTCAACAGATGAGGTTCAAGTTGGATAGCCAAGATGATGCAACCAGACAACCTTGCACACATGTTTACAAGTCTGCTATGCGACAATATCGGTATAACTTGAGGAAAACTCACTTTGAAGGCAAGGCTAACAGTGAACTTGCCCAAACATCTCCAGTGGAAAATATATCTGATGAAGACTTGTGAGGCCTCGTTAAACACTGGTCCGATCTGAAGTATCAGGTACATTATATATATGTCATCAGATCACATGTTGAAGTCCTATTTACGCATGTGCCACACAAATCTATCTTCTTGTAGGTGAACTGTTCAAAAACAAGGCCAACCGTACGAAAGTGAAATTCCAACAGACGACAGGATCTCGTAGCTATATTGCACACTGCGAGGCTCTTGTAATTAGCTGCTGTTTCACTCTTTTCGCTGTACCATATTATCAGATCTATATTGACTTGTTCCAAATGCAGAGGAAAGCCCGCAAGGACCAAAAAGTACCTGAACCAAATGTTGTGGAAATCTTCAAGGACTATCACACCAGCAAGAAGAAGGGCATGACTACACCAGTCAAAGCCGCTGTTGTAAGTCCTTAATCCTCATGCCTTTTAACTACTACTTACTCTGACTTGTGCCTTGAACTGCATGGTTTGCAGCCAATGTCTATTACTCTTTTCAATTTTAGACACAATTGTCTTAGCGTATCATTGCACCTTACAAGGTTTAAAAGAGAGGAGTGATGTTCCTTTGATCTTGACCCGTAATCTAGTTCCGTGCTAGACTTGGCCACACAACGTTACAATTGCCTGTTTGTCTGTTCTTAGTTGTTGTGTGATATGAATGATGTCATACTATGCTTACTGTATTATAAACTTCGTCTCTTTATCCTTAGCCCTCAATAAAATGTGAAGAAATAGACAATACATTAGAGATGGTACATGGTCATATGTTTGGAACCTGGTTTTATTATGTACTTTGCAATAAAATACAGCTAATATTTTACATGGGTTCACCAGAATAAGTTCTGTATATAGACCAAAGCTATTTTGTTTGGTTTTGCTGCCTCCTTAATATCTTCTGTTCTGGTACTACTAATGTAAAACCTCAACTTTTCAGTGAGCTATGGAAAAAATGGTGGAACCGCCACCTTCTGAAGGTGGCGAGGCAACTATAACCGCAACGTCAGCTCTTGCTGCAGTGGGTCAGTACCTGTCCACTAACAGTGCCAAAAGCACGTTCCTGCATAATACTGTGTTGGTTGTTAAGGCAATATCATCCAAACTGCCTCATGATCAAGATATGCAAGCTCAAAGCAATGTTCTATCTGCGCTCCAGACACAAGTCCATTCCCTAGCAGAGACCCTTTGTGAAACAAGGAGAAACATTGCTCAATGTCGTCAAGATATGCATGGTTTTGAAACCAGACTATCAGACATTTGCTATGTTGTTCAGGAGCCTAGGGGAAATGAAGGTGAGGGTTATGGTGCTCCATCGGACAATACACCATGAAAACGTAACAGTCGGGTCAAATGAACTGAGCTTCTGAACTTCTGGTGGTGCATTTATCTGCTAGACTGTTAAGTTTTATGCCAACCTTCCTTTTGTTATATAGTTGTAATTTGTTTTGGTGCGATACAAAATTTATTCTTAACATGCAGCCACCGCCTGAAGAAAACATCAAGACATTTTTGTCTAGTGTAGGGTATTCCCTATATTTGCACTGGTGGCGATCTTTGATGCCGAGTGGATGTAATCTGTGCAATCGCCTTAATAGCCTAGCGTTAGTTTCGGCCTTATTTATTTCCTAGTGTTCTTTTTCCCTGGTTTGCTAGTGGCCGGAACTACCATGGGCCATATACGTGTCGTAGGATCCATGGGTCTCCTACGGGCCGTCGATAAATCGGCCTATAATCGGTGGGCCTCGGGCCGTCAGATAAATGGGTCTACATGGGCCATAATCGGGCGTAATTGGTATTGGTATCGGCCCAGCACGGTAACAGGCCGTTAACAGGCCGTAGGACAGCAAAGGCTTAATTCTGTCACAGGCATAATGGGTCGTTAATGGGCCAGAATATAGGACGGGCTGGAAACGGCCCAACGGGTTAACATGCCAGAAACGGGCCGACTCTTGCCATGGGCCGAATTTGGCCGATTAGGGTAACAGGCCAGTAACGGGCCGACTCTTCCCATGGGCCAAATTTGGCCCATTAGTGGAATAGGCCAGTAACGGGCCGATTCTTGCCATGGGCCGAATTTGGCCCATTAGGGGGACATGCCAGTAATGGGCCAAAAGTAATCAAGGGCCGAAAAGGAGCCCAAGAATGTATGGGCCGTCAATAGGCCGAAAGCGAACACTGGCTGGAAACGGCCCATGTAAATCATGGGCCGTTAACGGGTGTAAAGAAAAATACTGTTCATTATGGGCTAGAGTCACCGTGGGCCTGTAATGGGCCGAAAGATGTCGTGGGCCATACATGGGCCGAAATGGAAATGGGCTGGTATTATATTCGACGGCCCACATGACGTTGTTGGGTCGATTTCCTTTAGGGCCTAACGGGTCGTGAGTTAATGGGCCGTAAAGTGGGCTATTTGCGAAGAGACCATTAACAGGCTTTTCATGGGCCAGCCCGTTAACTTTTGACCAAGTCAAATGGGCCGACTTTCTAAGCTAAATGGGCCACTGTTGGGCCGTGCCACGTGTTAACATATCATAGGCGCCTATCTGACCCACTACGAGCTGACACGTGTTTTGTCCGGCCAATAAGAATTTTACACGTGGAAATTTCCCATTGGTCGGGGCTGTTAACGGGTTATCGGATCCAAAACCCGACCCGATAGCTTAACGACGTTCCGTTACGGTGGATGCCACGTGTCGGTCACCCTTGACAAAAGCACTTCTGTGACGTGCGATTTACCGTCATGGAAGTGGACACTTCCGTGATGATAATTTTGGTAATGTCATGGAACACTTCTACGACAGCACAGGTATGACTATCTTGATTCTGTCATAAATTTGTCATGGATGTACATGCATGACAAAAAACGCGACCTACTGTGACAAACACGTATCATCACGGAAGTGTATTTTTTTGTAGTGAAACCAATAGTAATAACATCCTTTTTGCAGTCTATCCTAGCATTAACAGTGTTTAAGAAGGGTCTACCAAATATAATGGGATAAAAGCTATCTTGTGGGGAGCCAAGAATAAGAAAATCAGCAGGATATTTAGTTTTCCCACACAAAACTTCAACATCGCTAACAATTCCCATTGGTGAAATAGTATCTCTATTGGCAAGTTTAATGGTGACATCAATTTCTTCTAACTCAGCAGGTGCAATATCATGCATAATTTCTTTGTATAGGTCAATAGGTATTGCACTAGCACCATCTCCCATATCACACAAGCCATGATAACAATGATCTCCTATTTTAACAGAAATAACAGGCATGCCTACCACAGGTCTATGTTTATCTTTAGCACAAGGTTTAGCAATTCTAGCAGTTTCATCATAGAAATAAATAACATGCCCATCAATATTATCAGCCAAGAGATCCTTAACAATAGCAATATTAGGTTCAACTTTAACTTGCTCAGGAGGTGCATAGGTTCTAATATTGCTTTTACGAACCACAATTGAAGCTTTAGCATGATCTTTTATCCTAACAGGGAAAGGTGGTTTCTCAACATAAGAAGTAGGAACAATAGGATCATTATAAGTGATAGTCTTTCCTTCAACTTTAATAGGTGCAGCTACTTTTACTTCTATAGGAGGATGATATTCAAACCACTTCTCCTTAGGGAGATCAACATGAGTAGCAAAATATTCACAGAAAGAAGCTACTATTTCAGAGTCAAGTCCATATTTAGTGCTAAATTTACGGAAAACATCGGTATCCATAAAAGATTTAACACAATCAAGCTTAGGTGTCATACCTGACTCCTTACCTTCGTCGAGATCCCAATCTTCAGAGTTGCATTTAATTCTTTCCAATAGATCCCATTTGAATTCAATAGTCTTCATCATAAAAGAGCCAGCACAAGAAGTATCGAGCATTGTGCGGTTATTATCAGAAAGCTAAGCATAAATTTTTTGGATAATCATTTCTCTTGAGAGCTCATGATTGGGGCATGAATATAACACTGACTTAAGCCTCACCCAAGTTTGCGCGATGCTTTCTCCTTCGCGAGGCCAAAAATTATATATATATATATATATATATATATAATTACGATCACGATGAAAAAGATGCATAGGATAAAACTTCTGATGAAATTCCAATTTGAATCGTTTGTAGTTCCATGATCCCATATCACCACATAGCCTATACCATGTCAATGCATCTCCCTCCAAAGATAAAGGGAAGACCTTCTTCTTGATAACATCATCGGGCATACCCGCAAGCTTAAATAATCCACAAACTTCATCCACATATATTAGGTGCTCATCAGGATGTAATGTTCCATCTCCAGCAAAGGATTAGCTAGCAGATTTTCTATAATACCCGAAGGAATTTCAAAGTAAACATTTTCATTTTGATTTTCAGTAGGTTCAGTAGGTTGAGGAGCAACTCTTTGCTCTACTGGTTGGGGTGAAGATACCCCGAACAAGCCCCTTAGAGGATTACTTTCCATAGTAACAAGTGACAGTAAATTTTAGCACACTATATAAATTTTTCCTTACCAAATTCCACCTACTAAAGGTGCTTCACTCCCGGCAACGGCGCCAGCAAAGAGTATTGATGACCCACAAGTATAGGGGATCTATCGTAGTCCTTTCGATAAGTAAGATTATCGAACCCAACGAGGAGCAGAAGGAAATGATAAGCGGTTTTCAGCAAGGTATTCTCTGCAAGCACTGAAATTATAGGTAACAGATAGTTTTGTGATAAGATAATTTGTAACGAGCAACAAGTAACAAAAGTAAATAAAGTGCAGCAAGGTGGCCCAATCCTTTTTGTAGCAAAGGACAAGCCTGGACAAATTTTTATATAGAGAAAAGTGCTCCTGAGGACACATGGGAATTATCGTCAAGCTAGGTTTCATCACGTTCATATGATTCCCGTTCCGTACCTTGATAATTTGGTATGTGGGTGGACCGGTGCTTGGGTGCTGTCCTTACTTGGACAAGCATCCCACTTATGATTAACCTCTATTGCAAGCATCTGCAACTACAACAAAAGTATTAAGGTAAACCTAACCATAGCATGAAACATATGGATCCAAATCAGCCCCTTACGAAGCAACGCATAAACTAGGATTTAAGCTTCTGTCACTCTAGCAACCCATCATCTACTTATTACTTACCAATGCCTTCCTCTAGGACCAAATAATGGTGAAGTGTCATGTAGTCGACGTTCACATAAAACCACTGGAGGAAAGACAACATACATCTCATCAAAATATCGAACGAATACCAAATTCACATGACTACTAATAGAAAGACTTCTCCCATGTCCTCAGGAACAAACGTAACTACTCACAAAGCATATTCATGTTCATAATCAGAGGGGTATTAATGTGTATATAGGATCTGAACATATGATCTTCCACCAAATAAACCAACTAGCATCAACTACAAGGAGTAATTAACACTACTAGCAACCCACAGGTACCAATGCTAGACTTGAAGACAAGAATTTGATACAAGAGATGAACTAGGGTTTGAGAGGAGATGGTGCTGGTGAAGATGTTGATAGAGATTGACCCCCTCCCGATGAGAGGATCGTTGGCGATGACGATGGCGATGATTTCCCCCTCCCGGAGGGAAGTTTCCCCAGCAGAACAGCTCCGCCAGAGCCCTAGATTGGTTCCGCCTCGTGGCGGCAGAGTCTCGTCCCGAAAGCTTGCTTATGATTTTTCCCTCAACGAAAGACTCCATATAGCATAATATGGGCATCGGAGGGCTACCAGGGGGCCCACGAGGCAGGGGCGTGCCCAGGGGGGTAGGGCGCGCCCCCCACCATCGTGGCCAGGGTGTGGCCCCCCTCTGGAACTTCTTGCACTCAGTATTTTTTATATATTCTGAAAAGGACTTCCGTGAAGTTTCAGGACTTTTGGAGCTGTGCTGAATAGGTCTCTAATATTTGCTCCTTTTCCAACCCAGAATCCCAGCTGACGGCATTCCCCCTCTTTATGTAAACCTTGCAAAATAAGAGAGAATAGGCATAAGTATTGTGACATAATGTTGTTGCTATGGAACGACACCTATGGGATCACAAGAATCCCTACTACGGTTGCCGGGGTGCAGGGTTGCGAGGAGAGCAGGGCTAGTAGACAGCACAAGGATCGTTTACCCAGGTTCGGGTCGCGAGGATGCGTAAAACCGTAGTCCTGCTTTGGTGGGTGTATTTCTGAGAGTTCTTGGGCTCTCGAACTAGGTGTGGTCAGCGTGTGGTTCCAAAGAGCCGAATCCCTCTCCTCGTCGCCTCGGGCCTCCTTTTATAGGAAAAAGGGGTTGCAAAAGTGGCACACAGGAGGTGGAAAGGTCTACAGTGGCACGAGGTTATACCTCGTATTACAGGACAAGGTGCATTTAATGCATTGCTTAGGTGGGCAGGCAGCTGAGTTTGCGCAGTGGTGGAGCCTTCACAAAGATCTGCATGCCGCCACGCAGGCGCTTGGTGAGTTGACCTGGGAGCTGCATGTTGCCACGCAAGTGCCCGCCCTGCTGGTTGGGCTGGCAGCTTTATGTGAACGGCGGTGGAAGCTTAGTTGACGTGGGCTTGGCGGTGGCCTTGCCGGCGTCTTTGCCGAGGGCCTTGCCGGGTGGCCTGCCAAGGGTCTCGCCGTGGCGTCTTGTCGTCCCGGGCAAGGATCTTGCTAGGGATCTGGTGGCCTTCCTTGGCAAGGATCTTGCCGAGAATCGTCGTCTTCTGGTCTGATCTTGAATATGTCTTCACAAAGATATATATGCCACCACAGGGGTGCCTTCCCGAGTCCTGGCCCAACACTGATGATGGCACTGGGGGCCGTGGGCTCAAGGGTGGCTCGCTTTGTTGGTGCGGGGAGAGTTGTCCCGGCAAGAGTCTTGCTGGGGCCACTGAGGCCACCCGGCAAGGGTCTTTCCAGGGGAACCTGCTTCGTCCCTCTACTCTTTGTGGTCTTGGCCTTGGCGTTGCTTTGCTTGTCTTGTGCTTCGATCTTACCTTGGCTCACCTCCCTCATTCTGCTTGGTGTTGCCGTGGGCGCGACTCTGACTGCCCGTGCACAGAAAAACGGGTACAAAGATGCGCCCCTATTTTTGTACACCGACAGGAGCCCCGGGGCCTGGGCCACACATAAGCGCGACGCGTTGTTGGGCCAGGCCCAAAACGGTGCGCAGGTAGGTGGGCCGGTTTCTACAATGGTAAGATTCTTTGCGCGCTCCGCCTCCCATGACCCGCGCGCGAGGCGCGGCATGGAGGGGTGTGCGTGACTTGGGCAGCATGTGTGGGACGGTTTCCACACGCATGCGTCACGTCGCAGTAAATGGGCAGCGCGCCCCGCGGCTTCCCCATAGAAAGGGATAACCGTGGGCGCACTGTTCCTTTTACCCTCTGCGCAACCCCAATCTAAGAAACCTCCGCCTGCCTTCCTCTTCTTCCTTAAGCTTCTTCCCTGCTTGCCGTCTTTGCGCTTCCGCCGTCCTCTGTCCTGCCCTCCTCCCCAAGTTGCCATGGCGCCAAAATTCACCAAGGGCAAGGGAGTGGCCAAGGACGTCGGAGCCGCGGAGCCGCCGGAGAGTGCACTGGCGGTGCAGCGGACGCAGTCCGTCTTCTTCCCGTTGACGGTCGACATGTTCGAGCTTCGGGAGTCCTTCAGGCCCCTGTGGGGAGTGAAGACGGGGGAGAGAATTCGGGGCATCCGGCCACACGCGTCATCCCCGCTGTCGGTGTCAAAACCGGTGGATCTCGGGTAGGGGGTCCCAAACTGTGCGTCTGGGCCGGATGGTAACAGGAGGCAAGGGACACGAAGTTTTACCCAGGTTCGGGCCCTCTTGATGGAGGTAAAACCCTACGTCCTGCTTGATTAATATTGATGATATGGGTAGTACAAGAGTAGATCTACCACGAGATCGGAGAGGCTAAACCCTAGAAGCTAGCCTATGGTATGATTGTTTGTTCTGTATGTTGTCCTATGAACTAAAACCCTCCAGTTTATATAGACACCGGAGAGGGTTAGGGTTACACAAAGTCGGTTACAATGGTAGGAGATCTATATATCCGTATCACCAAGCTTGCCTTCCACGCCAAGGAAAGTCCCTTCCGGACACGGGACGAAGTCTTCAATCTTGTATCTTCATAGTCCAGGAGTTCGCCTGAAGGTATAGTCCTGCCATCCGGACACCCCCTAATCCAGGACTCCCTCAGTAGCCCCTGAACCAGGCTTCAATGACGATGAGTCCGGCGCGCAGATTGTCTTCGGCATTGCAAGGCGGGTTCCTCCTCCAAGTACTTCATAGAAGATTTTCAACACAAAGATAGTGTCCGCCTCTGCAAAATAAGTTTCCACATATTGCCATAGAGAGAATAATATTTACACAAATCTAATCTGCTGACGTATTCCGTAGTCTGACACACCACGGCCAGGCCTTTATCTGAATCATTTTATTATCCCACCTCAGCGCGTCATGCGAGGCGGTTTCCTTGGCACGTCTTGTTAAAGCAGAGATCATGTCCCCTTATACCGGGATTCTCATCAATACGGGCGTGGGTAACCCAACCGTGCCATTGATTACGGCGCTTGGAGATAAGCGAGTTTTACCAGGCTGGTGGGGACACGTAGTTGCGTACACCCATATAAGGGGATAAGGATCCACCTTTTCACCTACGCCTTCTTCCTCCTTTGCCCATCCATTTTCACGCACTCGAGCTCCAGCGCCCAAGTCTGCACTCCCCACCTCAACCTTCTCCAGCCATGTCCGGAGCGGGAGGCAAGTGGATGGTCTTCTCCGTCACGGAGGGACACATCAAAAAGCTGAGGAAGGCCGGATACTTGTCTAACGACATCGCGTACCGGATTCCCGAAGAGGGGCAGCTCCTCCCCACCCCAAGGCCCCATGAGAGGGTAGTGTTCCTTCCCCACTTCCTCCGCGGACTGGGATTTCCTATCCACCCATTCGTCCGGGGACTCATGTTCTACTACGGCCTGGATTTCCATGATCTGGCCCCGAACTTCATCCTCAACATCTCGGCGTTTGTCGTCGTGTGCGAGGCTTTTCTCCGCATCCGCCCCCATTTTGGCCTATGGCTCAAGACTTTCAATGTCAAGCCGAAGGTGGTACGCGGTAACCAGGCGGAGTGCGGAGGCGCCATGGTGGGCAAGATGCCCAACGTCTTATCGCTCGAGGGCTCCTTTGTGGACACCCTGAAGGGGTGGCAATCGGGGTGGTTTTACATCACCGAGCCGCGCGACCCTGAGTGGGTCGCAGCCCCCGAGTTCCGGTCCGGACCCCCAACACGGCTCACGTCCTGGAAAGAGACGGGCCTGTCGTGGGGCAGCAAAGGAGAGGTGACTGGACTGCAAACATGCATCCAAACCATGGTGGACAAGAAGCTCAAGCTTGTCAACGTAGTCCAGGTTATGCTCATCCGCCGGATCCTCCCGTGTCAACAACGGGCCTTCAATCTATGGGAGTTCAACCCGGCGCATCACCAAACTCTGAGCAGGCTCTTCGACATGACGTATGAAGATGCCTGGAAGGTGCTTTTCAAGGGCGCCGAGGCTCCCGCATCCGCTATCGAGGATCGCGGATTCAGCACACAGCGTCACGCTAGCGCGGTAAGTTGTTTGTACCTTTACAGGGTATTAGTTTTTCATAGTTTAACTCTATGCGGGATCTAAGCTCCCTTACCTTTGACAGGATTGGCAGGCGAAGTCCGGACAGATCGACTGTCCGGCTCCCTTGCCCGAAGACCCAGCCGATGCCCGCTTGGCGAAGCTGCTGGTTCCGGCACCCTATGTGGTGCCAGAGAAGAAGGCCACGAAGAAGGCCATGGGGACTCGAAAAAGTGCCCGGCACCAGGAGGTGTCGGGTTCATCATCCGACGGCTCCAAGGCGCATTCCTCCCGTGAAGACAAGGAGGAGGAAGAAGAGACCTCTCCCCCTCCAGCGGGGGGGGGGGGGGAGAAGAAAAGGAAGGACGCCCTCACTGGGAGGCCGAAGGGTCCAAGAAGGGGAAAACCCTTCCTCCAGACTACTCCACCAACGACGACGACGACGGAGAGGAGTGGCCGCTTAGGGCCAAGCCCCTGGCGACATCGTAAGTATCCAGATACTAGAGTAATTCATAGTATTCCTTTATTGCACAGCTTTCCCTTATGCCGAATATGATTATGCAGCCCACCCAAAGACCGGCTCGACGCGTCGTCGAGCGGTTCACTGGACTCGTCGGATGTGAATTCGCTTTCGGCGGCTACCTCCCCCCGCCCTACGGACGACGCCGAAGTGTTGTCCCAACAGGTTCCAAGCCAGGAGGAGGTGGTCCTAGAGGTGCCGCAAGGCAACCTCCCGGACTCCAGGAGTAAAGGGGATAAAACCCCCCAGGGCTCCAAGTCCGGCCCTAGGCCGGACACCGCTCCGGAACCTTCAAAGGTTCCAGAGTCCGACGGGCGACCTCCTTCCAAGAGGAGCAAGCCCACTGTGCCGGTGACCCCCGTCCAACCGGAGGCGCCGGACAATCTGTTGGAGGTGCTCAAAGGCGCCTCCATCGACGAGGAGCACCGCACCATTATGAGTGCGGTGGTCCAGAAGGTTCAGTCCGCCAAGAGTGGACTGACTGAAGCTTGTGCTAGCCTTTTAACAGGCTTTGAGGTAAGTAAAGAATGTGTAAATAATATTACCGCATAGATAGTAGCCCCTAATGCTCTGTTTGGCATTCGAGAAGAAAAGCCGAATAGAGGATCAAATAAAATTCGCAGGAGTCTAACAAAAAGGAGTCAATATGCGTATGCAAGCTTCTCTGCTGGCGTCCGCCGCACTGACTGCGGAAGTGCACACGCTAAAGCAGAACCTTGAGCAGTCCGAGCAAGAGCTCGGGCGTGTCAAGAAGCAGCTCGAGGACAAGGAAGGTAAGAAATACCTTGTTTAAATATATATATATATATATAAAGTGCATGCAAAAAATGACAGGATTATCGTGGCTGTTGTAGGGGCCACGTCTGAGGTGGCGACCCTTAAGCAAGCACTGGTCGAGGCCGAGAAGAGGGCGGCCACGGAGCGCACCGAGCGGGAGAAGTATGAGGCCCAGGTTGGCAAGGTGCAGCAAGAGCTCCAGGCTCTCATAAAAAAACATGAGAGTTTGGAGCTTGACTCAAAGACGCGAGCGTCCGAGCTCGCGCTGGCTATTAAAAATGCCAAGTCTACCAAGGCCGAATCCGAGAAGACCCTCCAGGAGTTGGATGCGGTGAAACAGATAGCGGCGGGTATGGCATTCTTTATGCAAAGCAAACACATAAACATGAGTTACTTGTTACTTACCCGAATCCGGAGCTCTCCAGGGGCATTCGCAGATCTTCCCCGTAGCGTGTCCGATGCCGCCGCATTCTATCGAGCCGAGGAGGGTAGCTCGACAGAGAAGGTGTTCTGGTCTCAGTATGCTGAGGCCGGACACCCCGTCCCTCTGAGCGACCAGCTGAAGCAACTGGTCGAGCTCCACAAGGCGGCCGAACAGGCCATGAAAGGCCTCATAGTTTGGCTGTGGCCTGGAGAGGCTCTGCCTGGGAGCTATGTCGGGCTGGTGCGGCGGCTGGTGGGGGCCTGTCCAAGGCTCGAAGTCATCAAGTGCTCCATCTGTATTGAAGGTGCCCGTATGGCCCTTGTCAGTGCTAAGGTGCACTGGGGCAAGCTGGATGCTGAGAAGCTTGTGAAGGACGGGCCACCGCCGGGGAAAGAGCATCGCAAGCCCGAGAATTATTATAAGGATGTTCTGAAGGGTGCCTGCCTTATGGCGGATGAATGTTCCAAGGATGTAATTTTTTAGTAAAACTCGCTCGTTTTGTCCTGTGCGCTGAAAACTTGTTGATATGCGCTAAGCAATGTTGTTGGAATTTAAAATATTACCTTCTGTGCGGCTGTTTATCAATTCTGGGAGATGGCGAGTCGTCGGCTTCTGCCCCCGTGCCGCTAGTGCTGGGGTGTTCGGGGATAAACCTGAGCGCTCTTTTTCCCATGTTTGGGTCCTTCGAGGGAGGCGCTCAGCACAACGAACAAGGCAATCGGACTGTAATGCGTGAACACTCTTACTTAGCCATAGAATTCTATAATTTTAAATTTCGGCGAAGCCCCTAGTATTCGGAAGACCGAGTTCGGGCGCTATCCACGCCTTGGCCGGACAGAGCCGACTCCTCGCTCTAAGCGGCATAAGTCTTTAGGGACTCGAAAAACCTCTCGAACAGCGACCAGCTCTCGCTTCATCATGACAGTCAGTTTTAGCTTTCTCTACTGAGGTGCTCGACCCAGCTCAACTGTGGCACAATCGCAGTAGTTCTCCTAGTGCTACCTTAGCCGACATAGAGGAACGTAAGGCACCAAAACATAGGAGCCGGGCAAACCCAACTATTGACCCAAGACATGATTCGGAACCGATGCATATAATGCTATAAGTTCGGGGTGCCGCACTTGTTAAAGTGTTCGGACTTCTCACACCATATTGAGGGGTACTAAAGCCCCTGGCGTATTTTGGCCGTACCAAAGTGTACGGGTGCCACATGTCGTTAAGGAACATATATTTGTAAAAAAAGAGAGTAATGCAAAAATAGACAAAAGCTATGCATTGTTTATTAAAAAGGGCTGCGATCAAAGCAGAATGATACAAATAATGCGATAAGCAAAAGGTTGGACTATTTAACATGTCCGTTCCAGGGGCAGGCTGCGGAATGGTATGCGAAACAGGTATACTGCTCGTGATAGAGACCACATGGGAGTTCCGTAATGCGGCATGGCTTGTCTGCTTCCCTGGTTCTTGCATCGTTTGTGCGGCAATTAAACTGCCGAACAGGCCTTCCGAAGAATGGAGTCCTGAAAGTAAGAGAAAATTAAAAAATCGGCAGCCCCTGGTGCGGTTTAAGCCGTGTTTCGGGCGTGCCGTGATGGTGCCCCTTCCCCTGTACCCATGGTATTTCAAGAGTGTAGTTATGTACGCGAAGCACTGGCATCGCATTTTTGCGAGGGCTGGGGTTGGGGCCGCATTGCTACGCCTGCTCGGAACGTGCCAGGCGTTCTTGTTGTAGGTTACTCCGGGCGCGCTTGATGGTGTCCGGACGTTTAATGGCCGGACTGGAGAACTGCCTGGAGAGGCTGCTTTGTACTTCCGCTGCAAGGGCCGCCGTGTGCTCCTCCATTCAGAGGGAGCGTTCGGTGTTTCCATTAACCGTAATTACTCCTCGAGGGCCTGGCATCTTGAGCTTAAGGTATGCATAGTGAGGTACCCATTTTCTGCACTGTATCCTGGTAAAGCAGGTTCAGGCTGCTGCCGCCGTCCATAAGGACTCTAGTGAGATGAAATCCGTCAATAATTGGGTCTAGAACCAATGCGGCGAATCCGCCATGACAGGTGCTAGTGGGATGGTCCCTTCGATCAAAGGTGATCGGGCAGGAGGACCATGGGTTAAACTTTGGGGTGACTGGCTCTACCGCGTATACGTCCCTTAACGCGCGCTTCCGCTCCCTCTTGGGGATGTGGGTTGCGTATATCATGTTCACCGTCTGCACTTGTGGGGGAAAACCCTTCTGTCCACTGTTGTTCGGCGGTCGGGGCTCTTAGTTGTCATCACTATGCAGCCCCTTGTCGGTATTTTCGGCATTTAACTTGCCTGCCTGCTTGAACACCCAACAATCCCTGTTGGTGTGATTGGCCGGCTTTTCGGGGGTGCCATGTATCTGGCACAAGCGGTCGAGTATTCGGTCCAAACTGGATGGGCCCCTAGGATTTCTTTTGAATGGCTTTTTCCGCTGACCGGATTTATAGCCTTTGAATCCGGCATTAACTGTCGTATCCTCAGCATTGTCGTCGTTAATGCGGCGCTTCTGCTTGTTGCGACGCGACCTGCCACTATTATCCCTGGTATCCGAATTACTAGGGTTCTTGGTCATATTGTTGCTACGAGCAAGCCAGCTGTCTTCTCCCGTGCAAAAGTGGGTCATGAGTGTCGTGAGTGCTGCCATAGATTTCGGCTTTTCCTGTCCAAGGTGCCGGGTAAGCCACTCGTCATGGATATTATGCTTGAAGGCTGCTAGGGCCTCTGCGTCCGGACAGTCGACTATTTGATTTTCTTTGTTAGGAACCGTGTCCAGAATTGCCTGGCTGCTGAATTACGTGGCTTAGGTCATTGGCGTCTGGTGGTCGCACATAAGTGCCCTGGAAATTGTTGAGGAATGCGGCTTCCAGGTCCTCCCAACAACTGATTGATCCTGCTGGCTAGCTGTTAAGCCAATGCCGAGATAGTCCTTTAAGCTTGAGTGGGAGTTATTTGATGGCGTGGAGATCATCGCCGCGGGCCATGTGGATATGAAGGAGATAATCCTCGATCCATACCGCAGGATTTGTTGTGCCATCATATGATTCGATGTTTATGGGTTTGAAACCCTCGGGGATTTGATGATCCATTACTTCGTCTGTGAAGCATAGTGGGTGTGCGACGCCTGTGTACTGGGCTATATCACGACGTAGCTCCAATGAGCTTTGTCTACTGTGTTCGGCCCTACCGGATTTGTGTCCGGTGTGACGGTTACCGTCTCGAGTCGTGGGGCACCCACGCGATCCGTAGATCGATCTTGTTTGCCTTGCCTTATCCTCCAACATATCTCGCAGGTCAGGCGCATTTTCCCGTGCCTTGGTACAGGGTGCGGCTTGAGTGGAGGGCCGAGAGGCCTCTCTGTCGCGGCCACGAGGTGGCCGGTCGGCCGTATCAAGTGTTGGTGATGTAGGTTTAAGTGCTTCCTCCTCTAATCGGGGTAGCAACCTGCGCTTTGGGTAGCTCTTGGAGGGGCATTCGAGTTTATGCTCTTTGGCCGCAAGGACTTCAGTCCATCTGTCAACTAGCAAATCTTGATCAGCTCTAAGCTGTTGCTGTTTTTTCTTGAGGCTTCTTGCCGTGGCCATAAGACTGTATTGAAAACGCTCTTGCTCGACGGGATCATCTGGCACGACGAATTTGTCGTCGTCGAGGCTTGCCTCGTCTTCGGAGGGAGGCATATAATTATCGTCCTCGACCTCTCTGTGTGCCGCTCTCTCATGAGGGCTGGCTTCTCCATCCTCCTATGCTGAATCTTGCTGGAGGGGGTTTTCTTCGGCACTCTGCGGAGTATTATTATCTCCCGTGCTGGAATCACCGTATTTGCTTTGGAGGGATTTTGAGCGGCACCGCTGACGCCGGCGCTTAGGCTGTTTCTTGGAGGGGTCATCCTCCGCTGTTCCATCGCCATCTCCTTCTTTTGGGGTGTCCACCATGTATATGTCACATGACGAGGTGGCTTTCCAGGGCCCAATAGGCGCTGGTTCTTCATCGTCTTCTGCATCCGTCGATGTCTTCGGAGTCGAAGTCGAGCATGTCGGTTAAATCGTCGACAGTGGCTACAAAGTGGGTGGTGGGTGGGTGTCGGATTTCTTCATCGTTCGTATCCCAACCTTGCTGACCGTAGTCCGGCCTCGGCTCTCCTGATAAAGATAGAGACTTTAGTGTCTTCAGAATATCGCCGAAAGGCGAGTGCTGAAAGATGTCCGCGGTAGTAAACTCCATGATCGGCGCCCAATCAAATTCGATCGGCAGGGGCGCGGAGGGTTCGGAGTCTGGAGAGGAGTCCGGCTTCTTGGAGTCACGAGTCTCGCGGAGTGCGGGGCTGGTGTTCAGCTCGATCGCCGTTGGGATCGCAGCCCCTGAGGCGGCGTCCAGCCACCCATCCTCGATTGGCGCAGTTGGCTCCGAATTAAGGGTCGAAGCCGATGCGGGTGCGGCCTCCAGGGCAATATTCGGCGGCAGAGCTAGATCATGCTCATCGTGACAGTGCGGCGCGCTCGGCAGTGGCTCGAATCCGTCAAAGATCAAGTCCCTGTGGATGTCAGCCGTGTAGTTTAAACTTCCCAATCTGACTTGACGGCCAGGGGCATAGCTTTCGATCTTCTCCAGATGGCCAAGTGAATTGGCCCGTAGTGCGAAGCCGTCAAAGACGAAGATCTGTCCGGGGAGGAAGGTCTCACCCAGGACTGCATCGCTATTGATGATCGTAGGAGCCATCAAGCCTAACGGCGACGACACAGAGGAACTCTCAATGAAAGCACCAATGTCGGTGTCAAAACCGGCGGATCTCGGGTAGGGGGTCCCGAACTGTGCGTATGCGCTGGATGGTAACAGGAGGCAAGGGACACGAAGTTTTACCCAGGTTCGGGCCCTCTTGATGGAGGTAAAACCCTACGTCCTGCTTGATTAATATTGAAGATATGGGTAGTACAAGAGTAGATCTACCACGAGATCGGAGAGGTTAAACCCTAGAAGCTAGCCTATGGTATGATTGTTATTTTGTATGTTGTCCTACGGACTAAAACCCTCCAGTTTATATAGACACCGAAGAGGGTTAGGGTTACACAAAGTCGGTTACAATGGTAGGATATATATATATATATATATATATATCTGTATCACCAAGCTTGCCTTCCACGCCAAGGAAAGTCCCTTCGGCACACTGGACGAAGTCTTCAATCTTGTATCTTCATAGTCCAGGAGTCCGGCTGAAGGTTTAGTCCGGCCATCCGGACACCCCCTAATCCATGACTCCCACACCCGCCAACTGCGCCGAGGCTGCCCCAAATCGGTACCCCTTCTTTGCTGATTATTTTTCTTGCGGGCTCTATCCTCCCTTCTCCGATTTCTTCAGCGACATCATGCACACCTTCGGCTTCCACCTCCTGGATTTTACTCCGAATACACCACACACTAGATTTCCTTACAGCTGTGTGTTGGGAAAAGTCAGTTTCGCCAACGGACTATTGGACGGGTAAGATTCTATCTAACTGTTGGTCGGTAATACTTGCGTATCATGACCAACTGTCGGTCGGGAATAGTTGGATATTTGATGTCCGATTGTTGGTCGGGGAAGCATCTTTTTCCATCTGACTGTTGGTCGGTGATCAATGCCGACCGACTGCTAGTTGCTAATTGGGCTGGCCCGTCTCTGCGCGCGCGGGCCAAAAACTTAGCGCCAGGCCTCCCTCATATTTTCCCATCCGGCCTACTTGTGGCATGACCGCACCCCAATTCTCCAAACCTAAATCCTCTCAGGCGCTCCCTCCCTCCACCGCTGACCGCTAGATCTAGCAGCCCGCACGCCGTCTCCACTCGCCAGCACGCCGTCACCGCGACAGCGAGGGTGCTGCCATGTCCCCTTCATCCTCCTACACCCCCACTGCTATCCCCCAAACACTCCCAACCCTAGCTTGTGCGCTAGAGTTCGAGGAGAGATAGATTGCACCAGCACGGAGAGGCCAAGGCGAGATGGTGGACGCCGCCGTCTTTCTCAGATCCGGGGGTGAGTGAGGGAGGTGCGTCACCAGGGAGCGAAAGCACTAGCACTCTCTCATCACCCAAGCGCCTCCATCCTTGTCGCCATGCCACGGGCCTCCTCCAATCTGCCCTCACCGGTTGTGTTGAAGGGGGATCTGGCTGTTGACTACTAGTGCTTCCCCTCCCTTGGCGGTGAGTGTTCTTTTCCCTCTCCTTCTCCCTCTCTACCCCTCCCCCATCCAGGGGCGGATCCAATGGGGGTTCCATGGGTGCCATGTCCCCCTCCCCCTGAAAATGCAAATTATATTTACTATATAGTAGTTAGGCTAATTTGTGTGTACTACCTGTGTTTAAATACGAGTATTAAGCTTGGCACCCCATCTCATGCTGTTTTAGATCCGCCACTGCCCGCATCAGTGTTGTAGTTTGTTGATTTGTTCCTTTTCCCTTTTCCATTCAGATCAGCCATAACTTGTGGTAGTACTTCTATTCAGCAAGCAGCGCTTTGGTTGGGAGCTCGAGCTCGAGCAGAACGTAAGATATGGTTCCTCTAATAGGGTATTTTGTGCATTGTCTAGAGTGTATTGAACAATTGCAAAATTGTATTACTAATTCTTATAGTGAAAAGATAGATGTAAGATCGCGGCAGATAGTTTTCTAGCAATTCTGTACTTGAATCGACAAAATCTGGTAGACATATAATCTATTAGACATTTGTGACTATCAAATTTGCTCCTCTTCTCTGATGATGACTTCGCCGACAATTTTATTTTCTTATATTGCTATATCATTTTGTGCTTCTAATGTTTTTCTGCACCATTCGAGCTAGTATGTTTTCCATCAAAAAATTAGAAGTGCACCGCGCTTTTTCATCAAATATTCATCTATAGGCTGTATGACTTTTATTTTCTTAAACCTCCCTGGGCCATTCGTGAGAGGGAGGTTAAGGATCTCTTTTACAATGTAAATATTCAATTTTGTGTAATGATTTTTGCAATGTAAAGATAATTGACTATAGCAAAAACTGACGAAGTTCTTGACCTTGTTTGTGTAATTTGTACATAGTAAGGAAACTATACTATAGGTTGCAGTTCATTTACATGGCATTGGAAGGATTAAAACATATTTATTCATGCCTTAAATTTATCTTGCCTTTTTTTGTTGGAAGCAAAGACTGCTTTCTCGTGACTTGTTTGAAAAGTTATCTCTCAGGTGGAATTAGCTCATGATGGAAGTGGTTAATACTACTCGTATGATCGTCCAAGCAGCATTAGCAATGGACACCATGGAGGTGTTTCTAGGTGCTCTGAGTATCAAGGTTTGTACTTCTGTCTTGTTGATGAGTTCACTGTAATCCAGCTTATGACGTGGACGATGTATTGTTTCATATGGATGTCTGTGTATGTTCCTCTGATGTGTTATTGTAATCCAATTTTGCTTCAAGCACACCAACTGAGTTTCCTATTGTATTTCCATAGCAGCTAAATATTTTCTGTTGTGTTTTCAGCGATGTTGTGTTTGTAGGGGAAAAATGGCAAGCGCAAGTGGAAAAGTTAAAGATGGTGGGGTCACCGAGGACGAACTGAAAGTAGCAGAGTATGAAGTAATGAGAAGTAAATCTTTAAGAAAATGAGAGACAGACGGAAATGGTATGTGAAAAAATTACTGTTGTGCAGCAAGATATGGAAGCAAACTGCACACCAAAAAAAGAAAAGAAAGGTATGTAGCTTCCATCACATTTATTTTCTCCGCCAAGAAGAAAATGTAGCTTCCAGCACTAACCTATCTATGCAGGCACCTTCCCACGCACCTGTATGCATGAATGAAGGACGTGTTTTGAGGTCTAGTGTAACAAAAGAACATGATCATGTAGACCCCGCACATCAGCCGTTGAAAGTAAGCCATCCTGCTGAGTTAAAATTGTAGTATATTCATCTACACATTTTCATTTTGGGTGGAAAGTAAATATAGGTAGAACATTCAGCAGTACAAACACAACTAGCTGAAGTCAGTGATATAAGTTCTATTCTGTTATGAAAATAGAACATCTAAAACACATGTGCTTTATGTGATGGCTTAGTTCCTCCCTGCATTTCCTTTTTAAATTCATCGTAATTTACTAAACCTTCTAGTTCTGTTATCTGGGCTAGACCTCCACATGTGTTTTATGTGATGGTTTAGTTCCTCTAGAGATTACCTTGAAATTTGGAATTTCAAAGTCTAACCGTGATTACTAATTACGAAGATATCATGTGGTGACCGATGTTGTCGCAGTGATGTGGTGTAGTCAGCATGGGTTATGCAGTTTAAGTCTTGGATGTTATGCCCGAGCTACTTTTTAACTCCTCACGTGATTACTAATTATCCTGAAACACCAAACCATGAGAAAAGTAGGTGGCCTTTTGTTATGCTCTTTTTTTTGCCGAATGAACTTGGTTCTCTTTCTCTCTCCACCTTTAGATTGACAGAGTAGCATCTTACACCATAATTTAGCCGCACAAAACTTAAATCTAAGTTATATTGACGATTCTCAATGCCGTGGCACTGATCGACCCCCTCCCCCCTCTCACACACACACGTAGGTGAGTTCTTTCTGATTGCTTCAGTCTCCCTATCCTACCAATCAAATCCGAGTTATACTGATATGAAACTAGATCTCCTTGTAGAATTTTAGTTTTGCATTTTGTTATATTTATAATGGGGCATCGTATTATTAACTAACTTTTATTCTCTATACACTTAATGCAAACGAGGTATTTTGTGTTCTTATTCTCTGTTTTGCACAAGTGGCATGCAACTGTTTCCATGCTTTTTATTATCTAGAAGCAACAAGGATATATCATACATGAGGGTACTTAAAAGGCCAGCTAGGAAATAAAATAGCTTTGAATACCAAACTCGAGAACCTAGTTTTGTAAGTAGACTTTTAGTGCTGCCACTATCGTGAACTATATGCAGCATGGAGCACTCTAATTATTCTTCTCAATTGTTCTCTATCTTGACAACTACTGTAGTGCAGGCTGAAGCGATGGCATGTATGACTGATGTAATTGCATCTCAATAAGAACTATTTGGTGCATAGTATATTGGTCCCAGCCTACTTGTTGTAAATGCGTGATTTTGATGGATTTTGTTCATGGATTTGATTATACAATCTAGAAATTTTACCCTTCTGAGCCAAATTCAATAGAGTATATCATCCAGTACTAGCAATTTTAATTCTCATGGTGTATTAAAGTCAACGCTAAATCCACTATGAACTACTAGAAATCTGTACATCTACTGAAAGAGTCACAGTTATATATATTTAGTTTTCAGTTAGATTTTTTTTTGAAACAAGTGTTTGAATATGGGCTAATGGTTCCTCTGTACAGTAACTTAAGTATGTTTCAGGTACACTATATGCCCAGCAATCGTACAAACTAAATGATGCATTTCCTTTTGAATGGATAGACAAATAGTGGGCGGAGGGCTTCTATGCCACATCCATGGCTAGTGCTGGAAGTTGATTGTCGGCCTTCATGTCCTGAAATGCTACTTTTAAAGATTAGGCACATATATTCCTCATTTTGTGTTGTTGTGTGTGCACAGTGCACATGTGAATTTTGCCCGCATTCAATTTCATAAATTAATTGAACATTCTAATAACTGAGACTTACTTGACTTCTGTAGGGCGCAAACATAAGGGATTGGACTCACAATGAACCATGAAGCCAACGATCCACGTCAACTGGATGTTCTAGATCTCATTTTGTACAACTGATGTCTCATACTTTCATATTTTTGCTGTCCTTCTGTACATCTGGTGTATGGTGTCTTGATGCTTAGAACAAACTGGTGTATGGTGTCTTTGAGCTTAGAACAAACTGAAGTGTCTGTATGTAACAATTAGTTAATGGAATAAAAAAATGTTTGGTGCACCTGATGTATGTTGTCTTGGTGATTATGCTTTACCACACGTGAACTATATGTACACAACAATTAGTACCATATGGTAACTACGGTTGTGGTTTGCTAAACAAAATGTTGCTCAATTGTTGGTTGGAAAAAGTAAACACCGTCTGATTGTTGGTCGGCAAAACAAACCCCGTCCAACAGTCGGTCGGGAAAGGCTAACACCAAGCCCAACAAAATGTTGGTCGGGAAAGAATTACCCATTAGATGGTCGGTCGACAAAGGCCCTTGAATACCCCAACAGACTGTTGGTCGGGAAAGGCCCATGGAAGGCCCAACAGACTGATGGTCGGGAAAAATACCCCTTAGCCGTCAAGCAATCGGTCGAGAAAGATATGTCGGTCGGGAAAGGGCTTTCCCGTCTGGACTTTCCCCAACAGACATGATCGGTCAGCAATAGTTTTTCCCGACCGACTGTTTGTTGGTGGAAGCTGTATTTCCGACCAACCTTGCTGTCGGGAATGTAGTGTTGTGGTGTAGTGGAATGCGGTGGCGTGCATGGCCCTTTTCGCGCACCTCTGTGAAGGCTTCGCCGGGGTGCACCCCTACACGGCGCTCTTCCGCCATTACTTCTTCCCTCGGATCCAAACGGGAGGTGCCATCTCGGGTGCATCGCCTGGATCCCAATATCCAAGGGAGCGTACCTAGACGGCGCCATGAAGGAGAGGTGGGAAGAATGGCGGGACCGGTGGTGCTGGATCGAAGAGAAGGACCCGCCGGCGTTCTGAAGAGTTCGCTGGGCGCCGCCGGTTCGCGGAAGCGATTGGAGCGACGTCGACGCTGACGACGGAAAGCTCACGGTCGCCACCACCAGGATTCTCCGGCTTACCCAGGTCGGGCTCACACTTGAGATGATCGGGGCGGACTTCATCCGTCGCTGGATCTCTCCTCTGCATAACAAGGGGAGGCTAACCTGGCTCTTCACAAACCCTGCCGACATCATGCGGCTCCGCCCTGGCCTCACCCAAAACTTCACAGTGATGGCGCACGCACATTTCTGCCAGCGGATCTTCCAGCTTGATGTGGGCCATGACGGCGAGGTCGAGCGGACCGGCAAGGTGGAGAGGGCCGCCGCGAAGGCCGGCAAGGTCCTCAAGGGGCCTCTGTTCAAGCTGCCGACGGGGGTGGTCCCGCTGTGCAACAACTCGCCTTGGTCCAAGATCATCGCCATGATGCCGGAGTGCAACGCGTAAGGCCCCGTCCCGAGCTGGAAGGAGCCGGAGGATGCTGAAGTGCAACAGTTCTTCAACACCCTGCACGAGGTGTATGTCAACGCCGACGTCGAGCGTCTGCTTGTCCAGGACACCTCCCATGCGAAGCTGAACTACATCGCCACCAGGGCGTGGGAAGCGCAACTTGCCAGGGAGGCCGGCTACGCCGACGGAGTGGAGGACAAGGCCGCGACGGCCGCAGAGGAGGAGGAGCTCTCCCGGTGGGCGGCAGCTGCCGGGGGAGCCAGCAGTGCTAGCATCGAGGCTCCTTTGGTTGAGGATGTGACCGACGGGTCCTCGTCGGAGGAGGCCGAGACCGCAGAGCCGACACCGCCTATGGGGAGGGGCGAGTCCTGTGGTGGGCCAGTTCCGGCGAGTTGGTCCGGCCTGGCAGGGCTGCACGATCACAACTGACCTTGGAGGAGCCCGGGCGCCATACGAGTGCTGCGAGGACAGAGAAGCTGGCGAAGGCCGCGGTGAAGAAGAAGACAGCCGCCCCTTCTTCGTCCGCACGTGCCCAGACACCACCTCCTTCTCCTCCTCCGGCGAATGTTGATATGGAGGTTACTTTTGATTATGGATCCCTCAGCCCGAGGAGGAAGAGGAAGACATGAGAGGAGGAGGCGGACGACGAGTAAGTATCTGGTTCCTTTTCGTTAACTCTGCCTCCTCAATCTGCGTTGCTTGTCTTGACTTGCTTTCATCTTTGCATGGACGGGGAGACGCTGGCCCAGAGGGCAAAGAGGGCCAAGGTCTCGGCGGGTGGCCAGCCCCCAGCTGGTACTTCGGGGGCGCCATTGGTGGTGTTGAGCAGCCCGGACAGCAGCCCCCGGCAGAGCTCCCAGCGTAAGTTCATCAATCTTCTCCCGTTGACACGTGTCAGGGGCACGACACCTTGGTGCTGACCTTGTCAGGTACGCAGGAGGATAGCAACAGGAGGAGGATCCACAGAGGGCTACTCCCAACACGCCGCCCCCATCGACTACGCCGCCCCAGGGGGCGTCCCCGGCAAGGGCGCCAGGCACCGGGGCCACGCACATGGAGGAGGAGGAGGAGAACTTGGGCGCCGACGGCTTTTCCTCGACGCCATATGTTGGCGGGGAGGGTGCTTCCGTTTCCTAGCCGGTTACTAGCACAGGTAAGTCGTTTGCCATTCGTCCCTGCTGCCCCCCTCTTTTTTTGCTCCTGGTCCTGGCCTTGCCTCACCCCCTTCTTCGGCGCCCACACTCCTCCTCGGTGAACCCATAGGACGTGGATGCCGTCATTGAGGGCGTTGCCAAGGCCACCGGGGCAGATGCCGAGAGGATCGCCACCGAGGAGGCCGCCAAAGACGCTGTCGAGGATGCTGCCAAGGGTCCCACTGAGGAGGCCGACAAGGCTGCCGCTTAGGAGGCCGACAAGGGGCCTGCCGGGAAAGGCGGCAGGACCGTTGCCGAGGAGGAGGGGGAGGAGGCTGGCGACCAGCCTTCCTCCTCTGCTGCTTCCGGCTTCGGCAAGTACCTGAGGGTGTGTGACGATTTGTTTGTCCACCTTCCAGGCGCGTCAAGCACCAGGACACCCGTTGAGGGAGAGGTGTTCTACGACGAGATGCTTGGTGCTGCCGGGTTTGAAGTCGTCGACGAGCCGATCGTTGGCGGTGACGGCTCGCAGGAAGAGCGGTTCCTCCACTCCATGGGCGCCAGCTTCCGGAAGCTCCAGGAACTCCACCGCACCCACCTGGACAAGGCTAAGTCCAGGACGGTGGTGGTGGAGAAGGCGGAGGCGGACCTCCAGAAGCGCGTTGCCGAGGCGCGGGACTGGTTCCGCAAGGCCCACAAAGAGCTTAAGGCGGCCTAGGGTGAGCAGGCCTTGCGCGACGTGGAGCTCACCATGAAGCTCGCCGACGTTGAGAAAGCTCAGGAGGCGGCGAAGAACTTGGCCGAGGCCGCCAAAGCCGCTCGGACCCAGCGCGAGGCCGCGCTGAACTCCCAGGGGGAGGAACTCGCTGCGCACGAGGAGAAGCTTGCCGCCATGCTTCGCGGCAAGGATGCAGAGGTGGAGAAGATTGTCTTGCAGCAGACCAGCAAGCTGGAGCAGAGGCACAAGGAGGCACTCAATGCCCAGTCCCAGGTTCACGCCGGCAAGGTGGAGGAGCTGGAGGCAGAGCACGACAGGCTGAAGGAGGAGGCCCTGAACCTGTCCCAGGAGCAGGACACGCTCAATAGTGCCCTGATAGAGGCACAGGGCGCGGTCCTCCGCAAGGCTGACAAGCTCTCCGAGGCCAACAACTCCATCAAAGACCTCAAGCCGAAGCTGGAGGGTCTTGAGAAGGTGCTGTCGGAGGCCACAACCCGAGAGGGGACCCTGGCTAAGGAGCTGGAGGCCGAGAAGCTGTTGCGGAAGAACGAGGGCCTCAACTTCGCAGACCACGTGGAGGGTGAGAACCGTTGGCTCGATCGCCTTGCCACCGTCGCCAACCAGGCCGCCGCGCAGCTAGCCCTCATGGGGATGCTGGACGTGAGGTATGCCCCGGAGCGGGGTGTGAGCGCCAATTGCAGCCTGACCATATTCTTCGAGAAGGTTGTCGGCGCTCTGGAGCGGCTCCACGCCAACCGGGCGGCCTCACTGGCTGACGAGTCCCGGAGGTTTTGCCAGGGTGCCATGACCAAGGTTGTCACAAAGGTGGTGCACTGGTACCCCGACCTCGACTTCGACGCCGCGCTGGAGAGCTTGCCGGAGGGAACCGACCTTGCGCCGCTCAGGGAGCGCATCGAGCCCATCATCAGCCGAGTCAGTGGAATTCTGAGGGTGGAGGGCCAGCGCCAGGATTAGGCATCCCGTTTTTTTCTTTATCGCCGCTGCAGGTTCACAACCAAGACAATTGCTATCTCTAGTTAGAACTGCATCAACAATTTGATGTAACATAACTCTGCAGCACTTTTTAGTATCATGCATGTTATTTTCCTGTTCGATTTTTCCTTGTATGTCCATGCTACGTAACTAGGTAGGCTTGCCGGCGCGTAAACCCAGGGCGGCGTCGTGGGGATGGGTCCCCATTGGCCTGTCGGGTGTGCTTGCTGCCGGGCAAACCACCTTACCGCCCTTAGCGCGGCTGCCCGAACTGTCGAGTTTGACTCGAGTCAGAGTCAGGAGCGTTGCCAGGTGTGGAAGGCTACCCCACCACTCTCGACACGGCAGCTTTGAGTTGTTGAGCGGACTCGAAATAGAAAAAAGGCATTGCCAATCGCGGGGCGGGGGGGGGGGGGGCTTCGTGCAGGTTCCCCATACATAGGCCAGATCTCCGAGGAGTGTAAGAGGAAATAGTCCAAGGCTCTGAATGACTTAGCTTTTCTGTCGCCGAGACAGCGTCGTTCCTCCAGCCGCCTTCTTCTCAGAAACCGAAAGCGATGAAGAACCTCTAGGCTAACTACCAGACCAGATTCTCACAATTGCGCCCCCTACCTGGCGCGCCAAGGATGTCGGTGTGGAACGACACCTATGGGATCACAAGAATCCCTACTACGGTTGTCGGGGCGCAGGGTTGCGAGGAGAGCAGGGCTAGTAGACAACACATGGATCGTTTACCCAGGTTCGGGCCGCGAGGATGCGTAAAACCCTAGTCCTGCTTTGGTGGGTGTATTTCTGAGAGTTCTTGGGCTTTCGAACTAGCTGTGGTCAGCGTGTGGTTCCAAAGAGCCAAATCCCTCTCCTCGTCGCCTAGGGCCTCCTTTTATAGGAAAAAGGGGTTGCCACAGTGGCACACAGGAGGTGGAAAGGTCTACAGTGGCACGAGGTTATCCCTCGTATTACAGGACAAGGTGCATTTAATGCATTGCTTAGCTGTCCTCTTGCTTTATCGGGGACGGGGGCGAGGCCCGTCCCGTCCGTCGCCGCTCCTTCTTGCTTCGACACGTGCCTCGGCCGGGGATGCGTGCGGTGCCAAGTAGGCAGGCCGGCAGCTGAGTTGGCGTGGTGGTGGAGCCTTCACGAAGATCTGCATGCCGCCATGCAGGCGCTTGATGAGTTGACCCGGGAGCTGCATGTTGCCACGCAGGTGCCCGCCCAGCTAGTTGGGCTGGCAGCTGCATGTGAACGGCGGTGGAAGCTTGGTTGATGTGGGCTTGGCGGTGGCTTTGCCGGCATCTTTGGCGAGGGCCTTGCCGGGTGGCCCGGCAAGGGTCTCCCCGTGGCGTGTTGTCGTCCCCGGCAAGGATCTGGTGGCCTTCCTTGGCAAGGATCTTGCCGAGAATCATCGTCTTCTAGTCTGATCTTGAATATGTCTTCACAATGATCTATATGCCACCACAGGGGTGCCTTCCCGAGTCCTGGCCCCACGCTGATGATGGCATTGGGGGCCGTCCGCTCAAGGGTGGCTCGCTCTGTTGGTGTGGGGCGAGCTGTCCCGGCATGAGTCTTGCCGGGGGAACCTGCTTCGTCCCTCTGCTCTTTGTGGTCTTGGCCTTGGCGTTGCTTTGATTGTCTTCGGCTTCAATCTTACCTTGGCTCACCTCCCTCGTTCTGCTTGGTGTGGCCGTGGGCGCGGCTTTGACTGCCCATGCACAGAAAAAGGGGTACAAAGATGCGCCCCCATTTTTGTACACCGACAAATGTGTAATAACAGCCCATAATGCAATAAATATCGATATAAAAGCATGATGCAAAATGGACGTATCAACGGCTTAGCCGTCGGCTTAGTTTGAACCTACGCCGACGGCTATGCCGTTGGCATAGCCCTGCCCCAGGAGCGCCCAGTTGACGCCACGTGGCAGATATGCCGACGGCCTAGCCGTCGGCATAGTTTGAATCTATGCCGACGGCTGGGCCGTCGGCATATCTGCCGCGTGGAGGCAACTAGGTGCTCACGCCGGCACTATGCCGATGGCCTAGCCGTCGGCATAGATTGTATTTAATTTTTTTTCTTTTTTCTGTTTGTTTTCATATCAATTCAATTCAAATATATAGCAGATATCATCAGATATATATGATAGAAATAGATATATAGAACACATCTAAGTATCATGCGGCACCGTCACAACAATATATGCATAAGCACCATCACAATCAACATAAACATAAGCATAAGCATATAAAGAAGCACACAAGTCATCTAAAGGACCATCAAAGACCACAAGTTTATCATCATCATCACCACACACAAGTCATCTAAAGAAACATAAGCGAAAGGCTTAAGCGCCAGAACGTCGAGCACCGCGGAGGTCGTCACCGCCAAGACCGCTGAAGCCCAGGTCGTCACTGCTAGCGGCAGCACTACCACCAAGACCACCTCCACCTCCGCCTCCATCTCCGTGGATTGAAGTGGTCAGGCTCCGTGACTCGGGAGTGCTGCGAAGACCACCGCCAACGGTTGATCCACCGGTTCCCTGGATGTTGAAAAGACATATTAACGGGATATATGACTGTGTTGAAAGGCATGATATGCGTTGAGTGAATAGATTGGGGATGAACTAACCGGCGAGGGGCCAGCGTTCTGTGCCACAAACTCCTCAAAGGTAAGCAACCTTGGTTGTGGTGGAAGAGATGCTACTGGTTGCAATTGAGGAACCCTGCCGGCCGCCATTTCTTGAAGAGCATACTGCATCTGGCGATTGTTCTGCTCATGGTATGCGTGGAGGGCCGCGTGCCACGCCATGGTCTCCTGGCGTGTGTACTCCATGTAGGCCTACAGTATGACATGATGGTACTCATAGAACTACTAAATGCGGAAAATAAAAGTGAGCAATGAAGATAAGAGGGAAAATACTTACAGATTGTCGCCTTGAAAGAGGGACTGTGACTATGCACTGGCCATGCGCGTGCTAGTGCGCTGGCTCAGGCTCGAGTTGATCCGACGGAGCTGTGTGTAGGAGATAGTAGGAGTGATCATAGCATCGAGAACTGCCTCCCGACTGTGCTCCTTGGGCCCCATGCCCACCACCACCCTCTCTTCCAGATCTGTCGCAATGGGGTCAGGTGTGTTAGGATGTAACCCCAGATACCCATCGGAGTAGGCCTTCTTCCTCTATGCGGTCTTCTTGCCGTAGTACTTGGGCTCGCCAGGCATGGAGTCCTTCCGCGTATGGGCGATCTCCCACGCATGCATGTGTGAGAGCGGCCGCTTCAGTTTCTCCTCCTGCACCACCAAACAGAGGTTAGTCATACATAAGAAAGTGACGGTAAATAGAAGAAGAATGTTTAGTGGGGTTAGTCATACATTAAGTGCCTTGTGAAGAAAGTCGTTTCGGTTTCCCTGAGCATGTACTCCCTCATTCCGTCGGTCAGCCTTGTTTTTGATTCTCGTAGCCACCCAGGCTCCAGCCTCATCACACCAAAGATCCAACAACGCCGCCCAGGACTCGTCTTTTCCATAAACCCAATTTGGACACACCTACATAATGAAAGCATAATGGCATGTCAACACGAAACGGTGAAATGTACCACAAGGTAATGAAAGCATAAAGAAAAATCTTTTATACTTACCGCCAACTACTCGTGCCTCTCCAAGGTAATGCCCATCCTCCGCGCTTCTTCCTTGGTCATTTTCACACCAAGAGCGTCGTGATAGTATGTCGAGATGGCCACATAGCGCACCTCGTACTGCATCTGGCGGGCCTTCTTCTTGCATTGGCGCAACACGATCTGGTCCGCTCTGGCCTTGTGCTCGGGAAGAACTCAATAGAATTTCTACAATCATGCATGAAACAAGAATGGAAGAAGCCATGAGTTAAATCATTCATGAAACTAGAATGGACTTGTGCTTCTGAAGAGAACTCACCCAGAACGTATTGATCACGACCTTGGCATGGGTCTCATGGTCCGCGTGGAGGGCCGCTTCCCAGTGGTCCCAGCTCATGGCCAAAACCTGATGGTCCGGGTGCCTGACTGGATCCGGACAGTACAACCCCGGCTAGTATAACTTCAGCAAGACGGTGATGAGGCCATTGGGAATACAGACCCCTTTAGAATATATCTAGTTGCTGCAAAAGAATGAACTATTAGCATGTGAAAAGAAAAATAAATAACAACCGGAATGAGCATGTGACAAGCAAAATAATGAAATTATTATAAAGTGGCACTTACTCTTTCCCCGTGGGCTCAATGAGCCAGTTCCGCTCCTCAGTAGTAGGAACCTGCTTTGGTAGCTTTGCATCATGCAGCCACCCCTTGTTGTCAACCCCCTTCCCGCCACCACCATCATCCCCGCCACCACCATCATCCCTACCACCACCCTCCTCCTCACCTGCCTCCCCCTCCCCAACCTCCTCCTGCTCCTCGTCCTCCTCCTCCACCTCCTCCTCGGCCCCATCCCAAACCTCCTCCTCGTCCTCGTCCTGCTCCTCCTCCTCTCCAGAGGGTACCTCACTAGAGGAGGGTCTCGAAGACAACACCGGCCCCTAAGTCGCTGAGGGTGCGCTCTTTCTGGCCGCGACCCCCTGTAGTGGCTCCCCCCCCCCACCACCACCTCGACCTCTAGGGGCTCTCCCCCCGCCTGATACGTCCATTTTGCATCATGCTTTTATATCGATTTTTATTGCATTATGGGCTGTTATTTCACATTATGTCACAATACTTATGACTATTCTCTCTTATTTTACAAGGTTTACATAAGGAGGGAGAATGCCGGCAGCTGGAATTCTGGGCTGGAAAAGGAGCAAATATTAGGGACCTACTCCGCACAACTCCAAAAGTCCTGAAACTCCACGAAATACCTTATAATAAATAATGAAAAATCCTCGCCAAAGATGAAGACCAGGGGACCCACACCCTTCTCACGAGGGTGGGGGGCGCCCCCCTAGGGCGCGCCCCCTACCTCTTGGGCCCCCTGGTGGCTCTCTGATGACCATCTTCTCCTACATGAAGTCTTTCGTCGAGAAAAAAATAAGAAGCAACCTTTCGGGACGAAACTCCGCCGCCACGAGGCGGAACCTTGGCAGATCCAATCTAGAGCTCCAGCAGAGCTATTCTGCCGGCGAAACTTCCCTCCCGGAGGGGGAAATCATCGCCATCATCATCACCAATGCTCCTCTCATCGGGAGAGGGCAATCTCCATCAACATCTTCATCAGCACCATCTCATCTCAAAACCCTAGTTCATCTCTTGTATCCAATTCTTGTCTCCAAGTCTAGGATTGGTGCTAGTAGGTTGCTAGTAGTGTTAATTACTCCTTGTAGTTGATGCTAGTTGGTTTAATTGGTGGAAGATCATATGTTCAGATGCTTTATGCATATTATTACCCCTCTGATTATGAACATGAATATGCTTTGTGAGTAGTTGCGTTTGTTCCTGAGGACAAGGGAGAAGTCTTGCTATTAGTAGTCATGTGAATTTGGTATTCGTTCGATATTTTGATGAGATGTATGTTGTCTACCCTCTAGTGGTGTTATGTGAACATCGACTACATAACACTTCACCATTATTTGGGCCTAGAGGAAGGCATTGGGAAATAATAAGTAGATGATGGGTTGCTAGAGTGATAGAAGCTTAAACCCTAGTTTATGCGTTGCTTCGTAAGGGGCTAATTTGGATCCATATGTTTCATGCTATGGTTAGGTTTACCTTAATACTTTTGTTGTAGTTGCGGATGCTTGCAATAGAGGTTAATCATAAGTGATATGCTTGTTCAAGTAAGAATAGCACCCAAGCACTGGTCCACCCACATGTCAAATTATCAAAGTACCGAACGCGAATCATATGAACGTGTTGAAAACTAGCTTGACGATATTCCTATGTGTCCTCAGGAGCGCTTTTCCTTATATAAGAGTTTGTCCAGGCTTGTCCTTTGCTACCAAAAGGATTGGGCCACCTTGCTGCAATTTATTTACTTTTGTTACTTGTTGCTCGTTACAAGTTATCTTATCACAAAACTATCTGTTACCACTTATTTCAGTACTTGCAGAGAATACCTTGCTGAAAACCGCTTATCATTTCCTTCTGCTCCTCGTTGGTTCGACACTCTTACTTATCGGAAGGACTACGATAGATACCCTATACTTGTGGGTTGTCAAGACTCTTTTCTGGCGCCGTTGCCGTGGAGTGAAGCGCCTTTGGTAAGGAAAATTTTATATAGTGTGCTCAAATTTACTGTCACTTGTTACAGTGGAAAGTAATCCTCCGAGGGGCTTGTTCAGGGTATCTTCACCCCGACCAGTAGAGCAAAGAGTTGCTCCTCAACCTACTGAACCTATTGAAGATGAAATTCCTTATGTGTATCCTTCGGCTATGATAGAAAACTGCTAGCTAATCCTTTTACAGGAGATGGAACAAAGCATCCTGATGAACACCTAATATATGTGGATGAAGTTTGTGGATTATTTAAGCTTGCAGGTATATCCTGTGATGTTGCTAAGAAGAAGGTCTTCCCTTTATCTTTGAAGGGAGACGCATTGATATGGTATAGGCTATGTGATGATATGAGATCATTGAACTATAGAAGATTCAAATTGGAATTTCATCAAAAGTATTACCCTATGCATCTTGTTCATCGTGATCGCAATTATATATATAATTATTGGCCTCGCAAAGGATAAATCATCGCTCAAGCTTGGGGAGGCTTAAATCAATGTTATATTCATGCCCCAATCATGAGCTCCCAAGAGAAACAATTCTTCAAAAAATTTATGCTCGGCTTTCTGAAAATAATCGCACCATGCTCGATACTTCTTGTGCTGGCTCTTTTATGATGAAGACTATTGGATTTAGATGGGATTTATTGGATAGAATTAAACGCAACTCTGAAGATTGGGATCTCGGCAAAGGTAAGGAGTCAGGTATGACACCTAAGTTTGATTGTGTTAAATCTTTTACGGATACCGCTATTTTCCGTAAGTTTAGCACTAAACACTAGTAGAAAACAGGGCTTTGGTCCAGGCCGGGTTAGCCCATTAGTCCCGGTTCAGTCCAGAACCAGGACCAATGTGGGCATTGGTCCCGGTTCCTGAGCCCAGGGGGCCGGCCGGGCCACGTGGGCCATTGGTCCCGGTTCATCTGGACCTTTTGGTCCCGGTTGGTGGGATGAATCGGGACCAATGGGCCTCGCTCCTGGCCCACCACCATTGGTCCCAGTTGGTGGCTTGAACTGGGACCAAAGGCTTCCCTTTAGTCCCGGCTCATGTGACAAACCGGGACCAATGAGGTGCCTATATATACCCCTCGCTCGCGAGCAGAGCACCCCAGTGCTCTGTTTTTCTCTGGCCGAGGGGGAGAGGGCTTGATGGTGCTCTAGCTCACCTCGTATGCACACAAGGTGTTCGATGGAATGCCCGAGCCACACTACTTAAGCTTTCTCCTCTCCAAGCTCAACCTCCAAGCTCCATTTTCCATAATATTTGTCTAGGTTTAGCGGTCCGTCACGCCCCGTCCCCGTCTTCACCGCCGTCGATCACCCGCGCCGAGCTCATCGCCGGCACCACCGTGGTGAGCCTCTTGTTCTTATCTTCTTTCTGAAAGGAAAAATATTCTTACTTGTATGTTTACATAGATACTTGTATTATTTTCTTACTTTTATTATTGCATCTTATATAGTGCGATGGTTTTGGTATCCGCCCCCGTCGGCCCTCGTCCTGTCTATGATTCGGATGTGGTATATATATTATCTTTATAACTATTGGTTCATTTATTGTTTATGAAAATTATGCCGACCAACGTGACATAGATTTTATTTATGTAGGATGTATGTGAATCGGAAATGCCAACCGACCCTATTGTCGAGAGGTTAAATTTAGTTGAAGAAGAAAACAATTTGTTGAAGGAAAAAATAAAAAAAATTGAGGAGGAGAAGATGATATTGGAGTTGCATGTTGCGGATGTCGTCGATGATCACAAGATCAAGATGGATGCAATGCGCTTGAAGATTAGAAAGATTAGAAAATATGCCATTCATACCGAGGCTTGGTATCATTATGCCGTTGGATCAATTGTTACCTTGGTTGCGATTATGATCGCATTTGTTTTCGCATTGAAATGTTTTACATAGTTTCAATGTATGGTTTAATTAATTAGATGCTCTGGAGAGCTATATGTTGTTAGATGAGAACTATGTATGCACTTTGGTTTTAATGTGATGATGAACTTCTATTAATTTGGACACTTAATTATATATAATGCACGCAGATGAACCGGCAATGGATGTACGGTGACAGACACACCTGCGAGTACATTAAGGGCGTGCATGAGTTTCTCGATGCGGCTGAGGCAAACAAGCAGAATGGTTTTATGTGTTGTCCATGCACTGAATGTGGGAATACGAGGTCTTACTCTAACCGGAAAATCCTTCACTCCCACCTGCTTTACAAGGGTTTCATGCCACACTATAATGTTTGGACGAGGCACGGAGAAATAGGGGTTATGATGGAAGACGGCGAAGAAGAAGAGTACGATGACAACTATGTGCCCCCTGAATACGGTGATGCTGCAACGGGGGGAGCTGGTGAAGATCAAGAGGAACCAGACGATGTGCCCAATGATGCTGCAACGGGTGAAGCTGCTGAAGATCAAGAGGAACCAGACGATGTGCCCGATGATGATGATCTCCGCCGGGTCATTGTCGATGCAAGGACGCAATGCGAAAGTCAAAAGGAGAAGCTGAAGTTCGATCGCATGTTAGAGGATCACAAAAAAGGGTTATACCCCAATTGCGAAGATGGCAACACAAAGCTCGGTACCGTACTGGAATTGCTGCAGTGGAAGGCAGAGAATGCTGTGGCTGACAAAGGATTTGAGAAGCTACTGAAAATATTGAAGAAGAAGCTTCCAAAGGATAACGAATTGCCCGACAGTACATACGCAGCAAAGAAGGTCGTATGCCCTCTAGGATTGGAGGTGGAGAAGATACATGCATGCCCTAATGACTGCATCCTCTACCGCGGTGCATACAAGGATCTGAACGCATGCCCGGTATGCGGTGCATTGCGGTATAAGATCAGACGAGATGACCCTGGTGATGTTGACGGCGAGCCCCCCAGGAAGAGGGTTCCTGCGAAGGTGATGTGGTATGCTCCTATAATACCACGGTTGAAACGTCTGTTCAGAAACGAAGAGCATGCCAAGTTGATGCGATGGCACAGTGAGAACCGAAAGAAAGATGGGAAGTTGAGAGCACCCGCTGACGGGTCGCAGTGGAGAAAAATCGAGAGAAAGTACTGGGATGAGTTTGCAAAGGACCCAAGGAATGTATGGTTTGCTTTAAGCGCGGATGGCATTAATCCTTTCGGGGAGCAGAGCAGCAATCACAGCACCTGGCCCGTGACTCTATGTATGTATAACCTTCCTCCTTGGATGTGCATGAAGCGGAAGTTCATTATGATGCCAGTTCTCATCCAAGGCCCTAAGCAACCCGGCAACGAAATTGATGTGTACCTAAGGCCATTAGTTGAAGAACTTTTACAGCTGTGGAATGGAAACGGTGTACGTACGTGGGATGAGCACAGACAGGAGGAATTTAACCTTAAGGCGTTGCTGTTCGTGACCATCAACGATTGGCCCGCTCTCAGTAACCTTTCAGGACAGACAAACAAAGGATACCACGCATGCACGCACTGTTTAGATGACACTGAAAGTATATACCTGGACAAATGCAGGAAGAATGTGTACCTGGGCCATCGTCGATTTCTTCCGACCAACCATCAATGTCGAAAGAAAGGCAAGCATTTCAAAGGCGAGGCAGATCACCGGAAGAAGCCCGCCATGCGTACCGGTGATCACGTACTTGCTATGGTCAATGATTTACACTACGTAATCTTTGGAAAGGGTCCCGGTGGACTAGCTGTTCCGAATGACGCTGAGGGACACGCACCCATGTGGAAGAAGAAATCTATATTTTGGGACCTACCCTACTGGAAAGACCTAGAGGTCCGCTCCTCAATCGACGTGATGCACGTGACGAAGAACCTTTGCGTGAACCTGCTAGGCTTCTTGGGCGTGTATGGGAAGACAAAAGATACACCTGAGGCACGGGAGGACCTGCAACGTTTGCACGAAAAAGACGGCATGCCTCCGAAGCAGTATAAAGGTCCTGCCAGCTACGCTCTTACGAAAGAAGAGAAAGAAATCTTCTTTGAATGCCTGCTCAGTATGAAGGTCACGACTGGCTTCTCGTCGAATATAAAGGGAATAATAAATATGCCAGAGAAAAAGTTTCAGAACCTAAAGTCTCATGACTGCCACGTGATTATGACGCAACTGCTTCCGGTTGCATTGAGGGGGCTTCTACCGGAAAACGTCCGATTAGCCATTGTGAAGCTATGTGCATTCCTCAATGCAATCTCTCAGAAGGTGATCGATCCAGAAATCGTACCAAGGCTAAGGAGTGATGTGGCGCAATGTCTTGTCAGTTTCGAGCTGGTGTTCCCACCATCCTTCTTCAATATCATGACGCACGTCCTAGTTCATCTAGTCGACGAGATTGTCATCCTGGGGCCCGTATTTCTACACAATATGTTCCCCTTTGAGAGGTTCATGGGAGTCCTAAAGAAATATGTCCGTAACCGCGCTAGGCCAGAAGGAAGCATCTCCATGGGCCATCAAACAGAGGATGTTATCGGGTTTTGTGTTGACTTCATTCCTGGCCTTAAGAAGATAGGTCTCCCTAAATCGCGGTATGAGGGGAGACTGACTGGAAAAGGCACTCTTGGAAGAGACTCAATAATATGCAGGGACGGATATTCTTGGTCTCAAGCACACTACACAGTTCTACAGAACTCTACCTTGGTGACCCCGTATGTCGATGAACACAAGAACAGTCTGCGCTCCAAACACCCGGAGCAGTGCGACGACTGGATTACATGTGAACACATCAGGACTTTCAGCAGTTGGTTGGAAACACGTCTCAGAGGTGACAACACTGTTTGTGATGAGTTGTACTTGTTGTCCAGGGGACCATCTTTGACTGTATTGACTTACAAAGGATACGAGATAAATGGGAATACATTTTACACGATCGCCCAAGATCAAAAGAGCACCAACCAAAACAGCGGTGTCCGCTTTGATGCAGCAACCGAGAGCGGAAAGGACACATATTATGGTTACATAGTGGACATATGGGAACTTGACTACGGACCTGATTTTAAGGTCCCTTTGTTTAAGTGCAAATGGGTCAATCTGTTAGGCGGCGGGGTACAGGTAGACCCACAGTACGGAATGACAACAGTGGATCTGAAAAATCTTGGGTACACTGACGAACCGTTCGTCCTAGCCAATGATGTGGCACAGGTTATCTATGTGAAGGACATGTCTACCAAACCGAGAAAAAGAAAAGATAAGGAAGCGAATACATCATACGATGAGCCAAAGCGCCACATAGTTCTTTCAGGAAAAAGGGACATCCTGGGAGTGGACGGCAAGACAGACATGTCTGAAGATTATGAAAAGTTTCATGAAATTCCTCCCTTCAATGTCAAGGCTGACCCAAGCATCCTGATAAACAATGAAGATTATCCATGGTTACGGCGCAATAAGCAAATGACACAAGCGAAGAAAAAGTGAAGACTTTCTCCCGCAACTATTATGATGATACCATGCCAACTTTGTAACACACGAACATGCTACCATTGTCCGTTTTGTACATGCACATGCTATGTGGGTGAAATTATGATACCATGCCAACTTTCAACTTTTTCAGAGTTCATTTGAAATGCTTTCATGTCTTATGGTTCGGCCCTCGTAATACCATGACCATTAGTCCCTGGCCCATGCCAACTTTCAACTTTCAACTTTCTAAAACTAATGGCACTAACAGAAAGTTTATAATTTTGCTCCTCGCCCCTGGCCCATGACCATTAGTCCCGGTTTGTGCCACAAACCGGGACTAAAGGGTTGGTCCTCGTTGCGGGCAGAGTTTAGTCCCACCTCGCCAACCGAAGGGGGCTCACACCGGTTTATAAGCCCTTCCCTCTCTGCCTTGTTGAGCTCCTCTCAAAGTGAAAATAGATGCCCTAATAGAGAAAAGTTTAACCTAAATTCATAGTGAATTTCTCTGAAATTCATAGAAATTTACTAGGAATTTAGGTTGAATTTTCTCTATAAGCGCATCTATTCTCATTTTTTTAGTAAGTTAATCACAAACTTGTGATTCAAACAATTTTCAAAGAATTCAAATTTTAACTATTCAAATTTGAAAACTAATGGCACTAACAGAAAGTTTATAATTTTTCTAAAACTAATGGCACTAACAGAAAGTTTATAATTTTGCTAACCTAAAAGCAAACAGAATTAAAAATTAAAGCAAAAAACAAAATAAAATAAATAATGCAAAAAACAAATCAAAAAAACAGGAAAAAAACTATTTTTATAGTAAAGTTAATCACAAAATAAAATAAATAAAGCAACAAAGAAAACAAAAAAACTAAAAAAGTGTTTTCAAATTTGAAAACTAATGGCACTAACAGAAAGTTTATAATTTTTCTAAAACTAAAAGCAAAAAGAATAAAAAATAAAGCAAAAACAAAAGAAAATAAATAATGCAGAAAACAAAACAAAAAACTGGAAAAAATAGCAACAATAAGTATTTTGTTGTAAGTAGAAACAAAATAAAATAAATAAAGCAACAAAGAAAACAAAAAAACAAAAAAAGTGTTTTCAAATTTGAAAACTAATGGCATTAACAAAAAGTTTATAATTTTTCTAAAACTAAAAGCATAAAGAATTAAAAAATAAAGCAAAAACAAAAGAAAATAAATAAAGCAACAAAAAACAAAAAAATGCCACCTACTGGGCCCCCACGGCCTGAATACGACTAGAAACCCATCCAAGGGCCAGGATTCAGGCCCGCAGGAGGACCAGTAGGCCCACGGGCATAGCAGTGACAATTAGGCCCATAAGCCTGCAATGGAGAGGAGATCGAGAGGGGTGCGGCAGTGGGGCTTATAAACCACTGTGCACCCCTCTCAATTAGCAAGGTGGGACTAAACGTTCGATGCAGCAGCCGCACAAGGCCTTTGGTCCCGGTTGGTGGCACCAACCGGGACTAAAGGGGGCCATTGGTCACGGTTGGTGACACGAACCATGACAATGCCCCTCTTTAGTCCCGGTTGGTGCCACCAACCGGGACCAAAGGCCGCCGCTTCCCGCCCTTTGGGCTGCTAAAAAGAGGCCTTTGGTCCCGGCTGGTGGCACCAACCGGGACTAAAGGTGGCATTACTCCCGGTTGGTTTCACGAACCGGGACCAATGCTCTTGCTATATATACAGCACTTAACAGTTTTCGACCAAATCACCCACTTTCTCCCCCGATGCCCCTGCTCCTCCTCGTCGCCATCGCCACCGACGCCGTCAGGCTGCTCGCCTTCGCCGTCGCTGCCGCCACCGACGCCGTCAGGCTGATCGCCTTCGCTGTCGTCGCCGCCCCTATGAGCATAGCCCCTCCCATCCCGCGCCCCTGTCCTGCGTGGCCGCCGTGCCGCCGCCCCTGCCCTATGCGGCTGCCGTGCGCGCCCTGCCCTGCGCTGGCGCCGCGCGCCGCCAGCCGCCACTGCCCTGTCAGGCCGGCGCCGCCCCCCCCCCCATCTATTTTTTCATGTATATATGGTGTTTTTTTCAGATTATATGTATATGTGTGAGTATATGATTGTATATATATATGTTCTCTGTGTATATATATGTTCATGTATATATGCAAAAGATAGATGCTTGTTTTATATATATATGCTTGTTTTTTATATATATGTAATGATTTTTTTATAGAATATGATGTTTTTTCATAGATGATCCCATATATTATGTATGCACGAATGTGGATGAAATATAATGTTTATTTGTTCATTGAACATGATGTGTTTTTAATTCACAGATTTTTTTTGTTCATGATCAGGCGGGACGTTGAGGGATAATAGATGTATTTTTTCAGAATTTTCTATCGTGCATAGACGGATTTTAGACCACGGGAGCACCCCCTCCCTATCGTTGCAAAATTTGCTAAGTGATATTAAGAAAGGAAGGAAAAGAAGGATAGGAAAGAAGAAAATACGAAGAGGAAAGAAAGAACAAGAGTTGAGGAAGAAAAGGAGAAATAAATAAGAAGAAGAAAAAGAAGAAAAAGAAGAGGAGAAGAAGAAAGGAATAGTGGAGAAGAAGAGAAAATAGAATCGGGAACTGGGGTAGAGGGTCGAGGGTTCGAGGGTTCTATAGGGTCGAGGGATCGAGGGTCGAGGGTTCCAGGGTCGTCTAGGGGTCGAGCGTTCCAGGGTCGTCGAGGGTTCGAGGGGTCTAGGGTCGCTAAGGGGTCGAGGGTCGTCGAACATGAGAGGAAGAAGAGGATAAAAAAGAAGAGGAATAAGAAAAAAAGAGGAGAAGAAAGAATAGAGGAAGAAGATCTCCTCTATTCTTTCTTCTCCTCTTTTTTTTTCTTCTTCTTCCTCTTTTTTTATTCGGGAACGAGGGTCGTCGAGGGTCGCCGAGCGGTAGAGGAGAAACCCTAAATAGAAAGTATCGTCGTGTGAGATACATGTACCGTCGGTGTCGGACACTACATCCACGTCCCACAAGTGGCGCGGGCTTCGACGCCCACGTCACTTGTGGGACGTGGATGTAGTGTCCGACACCGACGGCCACATGTATCTCACACCCACGATACTTGCTATTTAGGGTTTCCTCTACCGTTCGCGACCCTGACCCTCGACGACGCCTCGTTTCCGATAAAATAAAGAGGAAAGAAGAAGAAAAAAAAGAGAAGAAGAAAAGGGTTCTTCTCCTCTTTTTCTTCTTCTTTCTCTTCTTCTCTTTTCTTCTTCTTCCTCTTTATTTTATCGGAAACGAGGGTCGTCGAGGGTCAGGGTCGCCGAGCGGTAGAGGAAACCCTAAATAGAAAGTATCGTCGGTGTGAGATACATGTGGCCGTCGGTGTCGGACACTACATCCACGTCCCACAAGTGGCGCGGGCTTCGACGCCCACGTCACTTGTGGGACGTGGATGTAGTGTCCGACACCGACGGCCACATGTATCTCACACCCACGATACTTGCTATTTAGGGTTTCCTCTACCGCTCGGTGACCCTCGATGACCCTCGTTCTCGATAAAAAAAGAGGAAGAAGAAGAAAAAAAGAGGAGAAGAAAGAATAGAGGAGTTCTTACTCCTCTATTCTTTCTTCTCCTCTTTTTTTTCTTCTTCCTCTTCTTTTTTTATCCTTGAAGCATTGTCGAGGCCACCCCAAACCCTAGAGAAGCAGCGTCGAGGCCACCCCAAACCCTAGAGAAGCAGCGTCGAGGCCACTAATTAATATTAGTTCTACGTTTGCCACTAATATATCCATCTGTCATGTTTGAATAATAATTGCCATGTTGTCAATATTTGTAGAAACTATGGACACCGCCCGAGACGAAGTACAAGAAGAGTTGTTGGGGGACATAATCGCACGAGGAAGTGATGCCGTCTGCTCGTTGTTTCTCAACGACACCGATGGTCTGGAAGCAGCTGGCTATGATTATGATGGCTCCGGTGACCTAATGCCGGTGCAAGAAGGAGACCGTGAGGACGGCTCCCGTGACCCAATGCCGGTGCAAGAAGGAGACCGTGATGACGTCTCCGGTGACCGAACCGAGTCCGGCCAGGTATATATATTAGTTAAGCTTCTGCTGACTAGCTAATTGATGCATTCATTGTTTTGGTATGTACACATATTAATTAAGTCTTTGTTCTTTTTTCTAGCCCTCCGGATCGAGCACAACTTCGGTAAAGAGACGAGGCCCGAAGAAAAAGTTGAGCTCGGATGAAAAGTTTGAGATCATAGCAATCGCGCCCGACGGCCAACCGATTGAACCCCTCCGGACAAAGAGCGCATTTGTTGCTCAGTGCGGGGTTTTGGTTAGGGACAAGATCCCGATCAGCATCCAGCAATGGTTTAAGCCGGCTACAGAAGACCCTGAGGTGTCTTATGTCAATGATATGCAGAAAAATGATCTTTGGACTGAGCTGAAGTCAAATTTCACCCTACCGCCAGAGGATAATCCAGAGAAGCCAGTTAAAGAGCAATTAATCAAGTCTTTTGCTCTTAAGAGGATGGCAGAACTATTCAGGAGGTGGAAGAAAGAGCTGAATAAGTTTGTCGAAAATAATGAGACACCAGAATTCAAGGGCAGATATGAGAAGATCAGAGATCACTGGCCCGCATTTGTGGCCCACAAGACATCGGAAAAGAGTAAGAAGATGTCGGCGACAAACAAGCAAAATGCTGCGAAGAAGAAGCATCACCATCGCACGGGGTCAGGTGGCTACCTCGTAGCCCGGCCTAAGTGGGCCAAGACTGAGAATGATCTGGTTGATAAAGGGATCGAACCAGAGACAATTAACTGGCCAGACCGTTGCCGGACTTGGTTCTTCGGGGCTGGCGGAACCTTGGACCCTGTAACAGGGAAGTGCATTTGGACGAACGATCAAATGGACATACCAGTCAGGAAGCTTCAGCAGTATATCGAAGCAGCGCAGCAAGGGACGTTCTTTCCAGACAGAGAGAACGACGAGCTCACAATGGCCCTCGGGAATCCTGAGCACCCTGGACGGACACGAGGCACGCCAGGCTCCATTCCGTGGAAGGTTGGGTTTCCGGACGCAGGCGGTTACAAATCCCATGAGAGGAGGAAAAAAGTGCAGCAGACCCAAATGCAGGCGCTGCAAGCAAGGGTACAAGCGATAGAGGAACGAGAAGCAAATCGCAGCAAACGTACTGCCGAAGCTTCCCCCGAAGCTACCCCGCCATCTCAGCGGAGAAGCAGCGTGGCTTCCACCGAGCTGCTTCAGCCGGAGCATGCCTTGACGGCTCCTGCCAGCTATCCCGTGGATGCTATCACGGAGTCTCAAAATTGCCACCTTATGACGCAATGGATGAATTTGAAGGTCAAGGCGGCTGTTGGCTCTGTTTATCCTACTGAACCCGGCGCAACTTTTCACTGCCGGCCGATTCCAGAAGGATATGCTAGGGTGATGGTGGATGAAATAATGGAGGGATTTGAGGACCTCCAGCTTGACCACCCTACCGGTGAAGGGGAGACTAGGCTGGGGTCTGCTCTGAAGACTCCATGCCTATGGCGGAAGGAGCTCATCAACCTTCCGAACTGGACGCCTCCGCCTCCTCCTCCTCCTCCGGCAAGTCAGGGCACTCCGCCTCCTCCACCGCCTCCTCCTCCGGCGAGTCAGGGCACTCCGCCTCCTCCACCGCCTCCTCCTCCGGCGAGTGACGATCAGGGCACTCGACCGGCTCCTTCTCCAGCGCGTGGCGGCACTCCGCCTCCTTCTCCGCCTGCGCCGACGCGCCCGAGCAGCCAGCCTCCTCCTTCTCCGCCTCGTCAGCAAGGGCGGAAGAGACCTGCCGCCGCTCCGGCTGCTCCGGCGCGTCGTAGTCCTTCTCCTCCGCCTCGTAAGCAAGTAAAGAAGACAACCGCTCCGTCTGCTCGGCCGGCGTCTAGCAGTACAGCCAGAGGCGGGAGGACATACAGATTCGGTCCTTCTCTGAAGACTCCAGAGAAGTTACCATACGAGAGGACCCCGGAGGAGAACGCCGAAGATCGCGCGAACCGAAGTGGATGACTGGTTTCAAGGGTTGAAAGCAAAGAGACATCCACCTCCGGAGGAGAAGGTAGATCCGGTGAAAGCGAAGCGCACTCTGGCTGCCCTGACAAAACCACCCAAGTCTCCGCCGAAAGGAAACTATGAGCGCATTATTGGAAAGGAATTTGCCGAAGCGGAGCGGTCGGGAAGTACTGTCAGTGATCAAAGGCTGAAAGAACGACGAGCTGGGAAACAAATTGCCCAGCTCGGCGAACAAGCGAAGCAATCGTGCCCCCCGCTCAAGGTGCCTAGCGACAACGTCGCTAATGATCCGAGGATGGTGCCCGGTTATAGCAATCTTGCCGATTACCTGCCCGACGATGTACATTATGAACCCATGGAGGTGCAGATACAAAGATACGAGTACGGGAAGCCTCTCGTCAAAGATGAAAGATCTCTATCAACGATGATGCGAAGATTGCATGATTGGTACTTGAAAATCTGCAGAGACTCTGGGGGAGGAGTACTTTGTATGTGAAAGTTAAAAAGGAGCATGACCTCGTTGGAATTGAACTGTTGCCTGTTCCATTTGAGGAGTTCTTTCAGTTTTTCAATCAATTGGCCCTCGATAAAACAACGGTCACCTGCTACTGTCTGTAAGTAGTACTACTTCTGTCATTAAGTCTCTCTATATAGCTCAGCTCTTTCATTGCATGTATTTATAATCATCCTCACTATATTATGCAGATTGAAGATCGCCGAATTGAAGAAAAGACAAGTCGGTGATATTGGGTTCATTAACACATATCTCATAGATGCAACTCAGGTTAAATTTCATGCCGCAGATACCGAGGCCAACTTGCTACGATCGTTGGTAATAAATGAAAACAAAGATATAACACTCTTTCCTTACAACTTCAAGTGAGTGTTACTGTCTTGTGCGTATTCGGTTTCCCTTATATATATATTAGTCAAGGTTATAGTAATATAATTGATGAGTTATGCATGTGTGTGCAGTTACCACTATATTCTCCTAGAGATTAAGCTTGAGCAAGGACTAGTAACTGTCTTAGACTCAAAACGAAAAGATCCCCAGGACTATGCGGACATGACTCAAATGCTCGAGAAGTAAGTTAAATCGATCATTATCCACCATATCAGCAACTTTGTTCATTTCCTGATATATCAAGTAATTGTTTTCTTTGTCTGGCAGGGTTTGGAAAAATTCTCCAAAAAAGCTCCAGGACTCCCGAAGAAGCTGCAATTTAGACACCCGAAAGTAAGTACTATAGTAGCATGTTCCGCGCATCTCCTATTGATTTGGCATTCTTGCTTATCAGTTTGATTGACCTCTATTTCTTGTAAAGTGGTTGTGGCAGGAAAAAGGGAATGATTTCTGTGGATACTACGTTTGCGAGTCCATCCGCCACACGACCTGTGAGCGGGGCTACACTGACGAACAATATGAAGTACGTAAATAACAACATTCACAATTTTATTTTATTACCATCATTTGTGTTGAGTTTCATTCATTCATATATATATGTATTGACCCCCTTCTTCAAATTAGATGTTTCGGAAGCGGGATGAACTCCTAGCACCAGCTCGCATGCGAGCAATTCAAGAGGAATTGGCGGCATTCTTTCTTGACCACGTGATCGCTGAAGACGGAGAATACTATGTGGACCATGAGTCCGTATGATTATATTTGTAAGAGATAATTATTGTATATATGTAGCCGGTAGTGTCGGATAGATATACGAGAACTTGTTGTTCGACCAATCTCTCGGAGAAGGAGAGGTGGTCGATATCACTTCTCTCTGTATGCATATATGTTCATGACGATCTTCTGTTTCCTTCGTTTGCTTACTAGCTAGCTAGCGTGTCTAGTCCTCTCTATACGTATGTATAGTACGTAGCGTCGACCAAGCACGGACATAAGAGAGGACACTTCTCTCTATTAATTATAGCTAGCTAACACAATATATGAAACACCTAAATTAACCCCCAAAACCCCCAAACCCCCCCCCCCCCTTCAAAAAAAACAAAAACCCCAGCCACAGAAATGCTGACGCGTGGATGCCTATTGGTCCCGGTTGGTGCCACCAACCGGGACCAAAGGGTCTCCTGCCTGGGCTCCGCGCACAGGCCACGTGGAGGCCCATCAGTCTCGGTTCTGGATTGAACCGGGACTAAAGGGGCAGGGCATTAGTACCGACCCTTTAGTCCCGGTTCAGGAACCGGGACAAAAGGCCCTTACGAATCGGGACAACAGGCCCTTTTTCTACCAGTGTTAACTAATTTCCTTGCATGGAGATAGTAAGTATGCAAAGATATGTGACAATATAAACAATTTTTCTCAAACAAAACACATAAACACATCAACTATACGTTAATATCAACATCAAAACAAACCTGCACAATTGTCTCCTTCATGCAACGCGTTACCGCACGAATGAGTGACGGCAGCCCACCTCTGTAGATCGATCTGTGCCAAATCTATGGCGGTAAACGCGTTGCAAATTGCTAGGAGGTTCACTGAACGCATCACTACTTGGCAGCATGCCTTGCTTGGTTCGAATGGCCAGTGCGCACCTTTTCTAGTGAACTTACAATGTTCCATCACCTCATCTTTTTCAATGGCAGCTTGAGACTTACTTGCCCATGTATAGTTTGGGAAAAAAGAGACCGTCACAGAAACTACAAGGTAGAACATGGCAACCACTCTAGCACTAGCCATATCAATCGACTTTGAAAGATGCGGACCAATACTTACGCAGGCAGCACTCAAAAAAAACTTATGCAGGCAGGTGACTAGGTATATGTATGTTTTTGATCGATGTGTGATTGTGCATCACTTAGGCTCTCTCTATATAGGTAGTGTGCAATGGATAACGTTCACTTATCTTCATGCTTAAATTATGCATGGGTGACATCTTGCTGGAAAATTTATTGGTTGCATTTGATTCATCTAGTAGGTTCTAATTAGGCTGGTTGTAGTGGGAGTATCATAAGTAGTATCATGCATGCCAACTAGACGTTTTGGATGATGTGGCACATAATTAAATGAGGAAAGAGAGCATGTAGTATCATATCATGATACCGTATCATATTAAATGCTCCGCTAGTTTGTGTCATGCATGGAAATTAATAAGGTAATCTAAGATACTAACTTATGATACTATGCATTACGGAGGTAGTATCACACACTAGTATCATATGCATGATACTAGTATATGAGACTCCCCATTACAACCAGCCTTATAAGGCCCTTCCCAATGCTCCACCGTGGATAGATGTTACCACATAAGCGAAAAAATGACATGACACAATATTTAAGGAGGGAAGAGAGTACTTTTGTGACCCTAGGAAGAACCAATGCCAAACGCGAGAACCTAGGCAAACCACTTAAATGAAATAATTTTACCAATGCATGAAAGACTTTAGCTGCTAACTCATTTAAATAAAGTGTGCTTAGTGGGGAGTAATTTAGACTAGTGTCATGCATATGACACTAGTCTAAGTTACTATCTTCATAATGCAAAGTAACATAATAGTAGTATCATAGATGGCTTCATTTATTAGCTCGTAGACTCATCTTATCTTGGAAAGTGCTGTGTTAGAGTAACATATTATGTTACCACCTCTCATTAATTACTTGCCATGTAAGCAGAATTTTTCCGAAGTGCGCTATGTTACTAGCTAAGTTACTCCCACTATGACTAGGCTTAGCAACAACAAGATAACCACCTATGCATTGGGGAGTTGATTTGCTAAGGTATTTAATGCCCTTAGCACCTCATCTAAGGCTGCTACCAATGCATGGGTGCTTAGATGAGGTGTTAAGCACATTAAATAGCTTAGCAACTATACTCACCAATGCATAGGTGCTTAGCTTATGGTAGCTAAGCTTGCTTCATTTAATGATTTAGTAACTAAAGATCTTCATGTATTGGTGGGTTTCCTTCATTTAAATGTTTTGCCTAGGTTCACACGATTAGCATTGTCTTTTCCTGGGGTCACCACATCCATATCTCTCCTCTTAAATAACTTGCCACATCAGATATTTTGCCTATGTGGAAGGCTTAGCACCTGTACAAGGTGTAGCAAGCATCTTTGCATTAAAAGAGGTCTAAACTAGTATATGTACTATCTCGCTGTGTTGTCATTAATTTAGATGCAGCTAGCGGAAGTACATATTAGATGCTGGGAGGGTAGATCCCACCTATTAAATGCGGATTTTTACCGAAAACAAACTAAGTGCATTTTTTAGAAATCTCACACTTTATTGATGGGTAATAATGTTCATAGGTATATATAATTCATGTTGTGAGGATTGCCCAACCACACATGTCTACCTATGCCCTCTGCTCTGACCCCGGCCTCCGCAAGAGGTCGCCTCAGGCCCTGTCTAGCTCCTTCTGCTATGCCGCACCGCGATGACGAGAACCACGAGCACCACTTCCTTAACATTTCAGGGATAGGCCAGCCCCTCTTTGACCCGGACCTCCATTTCCTGCACCACGTATCGGATGGAGACGTCCGAGTCGTTGACTGCTGTGGCGGCCTTCTCCTCTAAAGGTGCTGGAAGAAATCATGTACAATCGATGACGGCTCCAATTCTGACTCCGACTCCGGCGTGGCCTCCGACTCCAGCGTGGCCTCCGACTCCGGCGTGGCCTCCGACTCCGACGCTGATGGAGAGTATGCAGTGTGCAATCTAGCTACCGAGGAGTGGACTGTTTTGCCTACTAACGAGGAGCTTTAGTAACCGAGGAACGTCATCCGTCTGGGTTTCGACCCGGCCGCTCCCTCCTTCGCTACCAGAAAATCATCTTAGGCTGACGGCCTCATCTATGCTGACGGCCCCCGTCGGCATAGATAGACCTATCCCGACGGCCTAGGACAGGCCGTAGGCATAGAAAAGCCGTCGGCATACGTCTATCTATGCCGACGGGGCCGTCGGCATAGATGAGGCCGTCGGGACCACTCTACATACGCCTACGGGGCCCGTCGACATAGATGAGGCCGTTGGCATAGCCCAGGCCCACCTACCTGGTGAGCGCTGACCGTTTGACGGCGTTGAAACTACGCCGACGGGAGGTAACGGTGGTCGTCGACATAGAGTTGCTGACATCACCGATCCGTGTCGTCGACACGTCATCGATCCGAGCGGGGGAGGGGGGGTGTTGTGTGGCAGAGATATGCCTATGACATAGCCGTCCGCATAGCCCTGGCCGATGCCCCTCTGCCATGTCATTGATCTGTGTGCGATGCCACGTCATCGATCAGTGGGACTATACCTCCGTGTGCGCAGCTATGCTGACGGCCTTGCCGTCGGCATACATTTATTTTATTTTTATTTTTACTTTATATTATTTTTTGTTTTTCCATAAGATAATTATTCCTTATCTGAAAAAACATACCCCGATGGTATATCGATTGCCCCCTGTTACGAATGTCGCTGTCGCCGTGTCATGGAGGGGGGAAACGGTCGACACGGAGGGAATCTGGTTAGTGGGGGGATTCGGGGTGTAGCTATGTCACCGAAACATCGCACGGGTCCCAATGCATATGTGAAAGTGTTTTGGCATGCGTAGACGCCCGTCTTGGGGCTTCGCGGTGTGGCCCCCCTCCATGCAAGGCAGTGCCGCCGTCACTTGGAGGGGGCCAAACCCCGGAGACGCGTGTCGCCTCTTCGGACATGCCACCACACCACCCCACATGTGTGAGGGCACGGTGCGATGCTCCAGTGGCATTACTACCCCCACAGGGCCCCCGTCCCGCCTAACACTATAGCGTTTGACCACGAGATCTAGCCCTTTGACTTTACAGGGACAGGCTTTGACCAGTGGACCTCTCCACCCGGTTGTGTTAGGTCAGACCACAGGAACACTTTGGAGCAACATCCGGGCCAGACCCATAGCAAGATCCCCTCTGTGTAGACCCGATGCATCCGTTCCCTCCCTCCAGGTGCCGGCGGCAGCGCCATCACTTGGAGGGGGCCACACCCCGAAGACCCGTGCCGCCTCTTCGGACATACCACCACACCATACGGCATGTATGGGGGCCTGGTGCGACGCTCCGGTGGCATTGCTACCCCCAGGCCCTCCGTCCCGCCTAACCCTGTAGCATTTGACCACGAGATCTAGCCCTTTGACTTTGCACGGACGGGCTTTTACTAGTGGACCTTTCCACCCGGTTGTGTTAGGTCAACCCATAGGAACACTTTGGAGCAACATCCGGGCCAAAGCCACAGCAAGATCCCCTCCGTGTAGACCCGACGCGTCCGTTTCCCCCCTCCAGGTGCCGGCGGCGGTGCTGTCCGTGAGGGAGGCCACACCCCGGAGACGTGTGCCGGGCTTTTGCTGTTGGAAATATGCCCTAGAGGCTATAATAAAAGGATTATTATTATATTTCCTGGTTCATGATAATTGTCTTTTATTCATGCTATAATTGTGTTATCCGGAAATCGTAATACATGTGTGAAAACATAGACACCAACATGTCCCTAGTAAGCCTCTAGTTGACTAGCTCGTTGATCGACAGATAGTCATGGTTTCCTGACTATGGACATTGGATGTCATTGATAACGAGATCACACCATTAGGAGAATGATGTGATGGACAAGACCCAATCCTAAACATAGCACAAGATCGTATAGTTCGTTTGCTAGAGTTTTTCCAATGTCAAGTATCTTTTCCTTAGACCATGAGATCGTGTAACTCCCGGATACCGTAGGAGTGCTTTGGGTTACCAAACGTCACAACGTAACTGGGTGACTATAAAGGTATACTACGGGTATCTCCGAAAGTGTCTGTTGGGTTGACACGGATCAAGACTGGGATTTGTCACTCCGTATGACGGAGAGGTATCTCTGGGCCCACTCGGTAATGCATCATCATAATGAGCTCAAAGTGACCAAGTGTCTGGTCACTGGATCATGCATTACGGTACGAGTAAAGTGACTTGCCGGTAACGAGATTGAACGAGGTATTGGGATACCGATGATCGAATCTCAGGCAAGTAACATACCGATTGACAAAGGGAATTGTATACGGGGTTGCTTGAATCCTCGACATCGTGGTTCATCTGATGAGATCATCGAGGAGCATGTGGGAGCCAACATGGGTATCTAGATCCCGCTGTTGGTTATTGACCGGAGAGCCGTCTCGGTCATGTCTACATGTCTCCCAAACCCGTAGGGTCTACACACTTAAGATTCGGTGACGCTAGGGTTGTAGAGATATGAATATGCAGTAACCCGAAAGTTGTTCGGAGACTCGGATGAGATCCCGGACGTCACGAGGAGTTCCGGAATGGTCCGGAGGTGAAGAATTATATATAGGAAGTGCAGTTTCGGCCATCGGGAGAGTTTCGGGGATCACCGGTATTGTACCGGGACCACCGGAAGGGTCCCGGGGGTCCACCGGGTGGGGCCACCCATCCCAGAGGGCCCCATGGGCTAAAGTGGGGACGGGAACCAGCCCATAGTGGGCTGGTGCGCCCCCCTTGGCCCACCCCATGCACCTAGGGTTGGGAACCCTAGGGTGGGGGGCGCCCCACCTGGCTTGGGGGGCACTCCACCCCTTGGCCGCCGCCCCCCTAGGAGATCCCATCTCCTAGAGCCGGCGTCCCCCTAGGGGGCCTATATAAAAATGGGGAGGGAGGGGCAGCCGCACCCTTGACTCTTGGCGCCTCCCTCTCCCCTGCTATACCTCTCCCTCTCGCAGAAGAACGGCGAAGCTCTGCTGCGGTGACTGCTGCATCCACCACCATGCCATCGTGCTGCTGGATCTTCATCAACCTCTCCTTCCCCTTGCTGGATCAAGAAGGAGGAGACGTCACACTGACCGTATGTGTGTTGAACGCGGAGGTGCCGTCTGTTCGGCGCTAGGATCTCCGGTGATTTGGATCACGTCGAGCACGACTTCCTCATCCCCGTTCTTTCAACGCTTCTGCGCGTGATCTAAAAAGGTATGTAGATGCAATCCGATCACTCATAGATGGATCTTGGTGAAACCGTAGGAAATTTTTTGTTTTCTGCAACGTTCCCCAACAGTGGCATCATGAGCCAGGTTTATGCGTAGTTCTCTTTGCACGAGTAGAACACTATTTGTTGTGGGCGTAGATGTTGTCAACTTTCTTGCCGCTACTAGTCCTATTTTTCTTCAGCGGTATTGTGGGATGAAGCGGCCCGGACCAACTTTACACGTACACTTACATGAGACCGGTTCCACCGACTGACATGCACTAGTTGCATAAGGTGGCTGGCGGGTGTCTGTCTCTCCCACTTTAGTTGGAGCGGATTCGATGAAAAGGGTCCTTATGAAGGGTAAATAGAAGTTGACAAATCACGTTGTGGCTTTCACGTAGGTAAGAAAATGTTCTTGCTAGAACCCTTTTGCAGCCACGTAAAACTTGCAACAACAATTAGAGGACGTCTAACTTGTTTTTGCAGCAAGTGTTTTGTGATGTGATATGGCCAAAGTTGTGATGGATGATGAATGATATATATGTGATGTATGATATGTTCATGCTATTGTAATAGGAATCACGACTTGCATGTCGATGAGTATGACAACCGGCAGGAGCCATAGGAGTTGTCTTTATTTTTTGTATGACCTGCGTGTCATTGAGAAACGCCATGTAAATTACTTTACTTTATTGCTAAACGTGTTAGCCATAGTAGTAGAAGTAATAGTTGGCGAGCAACTTCATGGAGACACGATGATGGAGATCATGATGATGGAGATCATGGTGTCATGCCGGTGACAAGATGATCATGGAGCCCCAAGATGGAGATCAAAGGAGCTATGTGATATTGGCCATATCATGTCACTATTATTATTTGATTGCATGTGATGTTTATCATGTTTTTGCATCTTGTTTACTTAGAACGACGGTAGTAAATAAGATGATCCCTCATAATAATTTCAAGAAAGTGTCCCCCCTAACTGTGCACCGTTGCGACAGTTCGTTGTTTGAAGCACCACGTGATGATCGGGTGTGATAGATTCCAACGTTCACATACAACGGGTGTAAGACAGATTTACACATGCAAACACTTAGGTTGACTTGACGAGCCTAGCATGTACAGACATGGCCTCGGAACACAGAAGACCGAAAGGTCGAGCATGAGTCGTATAGAAGATACGATCAACATGAAGATGTTCACCGATGTTGACTAGTCCGTCTCACGTGATGATCGGACACGGCCTAGTTAACTCGGATCATGTTATACTTAGATGACTGGAGGGATGTCTATCTGAGTGGGAGTTCATTGAATAATTTGATTAGATGAACTTAATTATCATGAACTTAGTCTAAAATCTTTACAACATGTCTTGTAGATCAAATGGCCAACGTTGTCCTCAACTTCAACGCGTTCCTAGAGAAAACCAAGCTGAAAGACGATGGCAGCAACTATACGGACTGGGTCCGGAACCTGAGGATCATCCTCATAGCTGCCAAGAAAGATTATGTCCTAGAAGCACCGCTAGGTGACGCACCCGTCCCACAGAACCAAGACGTTATGAACGCTTGGCAGACACGTGCTGATGACTACTCCCTCGTTCAGTGCGGCATGCTTTACAGCTTAGAACCGGGGCTCCAAAAGCATTTTGAGAGACACAGAGCATATGAGATGTTCGAAGAGCTGAAAATGGTTTTTCAAGCTCATGCCCGGGTCGAGAGATATGAAGTCTCCGACAAGTTCTTCAGCTGTAAGATGGAGGAAAATAGTTCTGTCAGTGAGCACATACTCACTATGTCTGGGTTACATAACCGCTTGACTTAGCTGGGAGTTAATCTCCCGGATGACGCGGTCATTGACAGAATCCTTCAGTCGCTTCCACCGAGCTACAAGAGCTTTGTGATGAACTTCAATATGCAGGGGATGGAAAAGACCATTCCTGAGGTATTTTCAATGCTGAAATCAGCAGAGGTAGAAGTCAAAAAGGAACATCAAGTGTTGATGGTCAATAAAACCACTAAGTTCAAGAAAGGCAAGGGTAAAAAGAACTTCAAGAAGGACGGCAAGGGAGTTGCCGCGCCCGGTAAGCAAGCTGCCGGGAAGAAGCCAAAGAATGGACCCAAGCCCGAGACTGAGTGCTTTTATTGCAAGGGAAGTGGTCACTGGAAGCGGAACTGCCCCAAATACTTAGCGGACAAGAAGGCCGGCAACACAAAAGGTATATGTGATATACATGTAATTGATGTGTACCTTACCAGTATTCGTAGTAGCTCCTGGGTATTTGATACCGGTGCGGTTGCTCACATTTGTAACTCAAAGCAGGAGCTGCGGAATAAGCGGAGACTGGCGAAGGACGAGGTGACGATGCGCGTCGGGAATGGTTCCAAGGTCGATGTGATCGCCGTCGGCACGCTACCTCTACATTTACCTACGGGATTAGTTTTAAACCTCAATAATTGTTATTTAGTGCCAGCTTTGAGCATGAACATTGTATCAGGATCTCGTTTAATTCGAGATGGCTACTCATTTAAATCCGAGAATAATGGTTGTTCTATTTATATGAGAGATATGTTTTATGGTCATGCTCCTATGGTGAATGGTTTATTCTTAATGAATCTCGAGCGTGATGCTACACATATTCATAGTGTGAATACCAAAAGATGTAAGGTTGATAATGATAGTCCCACATACTTGTGGCACTGCCGCCTTGGTCACATAGGTGTCAAACGCATGAAGAAGCTCCATGCAGATGGACTTTTAGAGTCTCTTGATTACGAATCATTTGACACGTGCGAACCATGCCTCATGGGTAAAATGACCAAGACTCCGTTCTTAGGAACAATGGAGCGAGCAACCAACTTATTGGAAATCATACATACTGATGTGTGCGGTCCAATGAGTGTTGAGGCTCGTGGTGGCTATCGTTATGTTCTCACCCTCACTGATGACTTGAGTAGATATGGGTATGTCTACTTAATGAAACACAAGTATGAAACCTTTGAAAAGTTCAAGGAATTTCAGAGTGAGGTTGAGAATCAACGTGATAGAAAAATCAAGTTTTTGCGATCAGATCGTGGAGGAGAATACTTGAGTCACGAATTTGGCACACACTTAAGAAAATGTGGAATAGTTTCACAACTCACGCCGCCTGGAACACCTCAGCGTAATGGTGTGTCCGAACATCGTAATTGCACTCTATTAGATATGGTGCGATCTATGATGTCTCTTACCGATTTACCGCTATCATTTTGGGGCTATGCTTTAGAGACTGCCGCATTCACTTTAAATAGGGCTCCGTCGAAATCCGTTGAGACGACACCATATGAATTATGGTTTGGGAAGAAACCTAAGCTGTCGTTTCTAAAAGTTTGGGGATGCGATGCTTATGTCAAGAAACTTCAACCTGAAAAGCTCGAACCCAAGTCGAAAAATGCGTCTTCATAGGATACCCTAAAGAAACTATTGGGTATACCTTCTAACTCAGATCCGAAAGGAAGATCTTTGTTGCCAAGAATGGATCCTTTCTAGAGAAAGAGTTTCTCTCGAAAGAAGTAAGTGGGAGGAAAGTAGAACTTGATGAAGTATTACCTCTTGAACCGGAAAGTGGCGCAACTCAGGAAAATGTTCCTGTGGTGCCTGCACCAATGAGAGATGAAGTTAATGATGATGATCAAGATACTTCTGATTAAGCTCCTACTGAAATTTGAAGGTCCACAAGGACACGTTCCGCACCAGAATGGTACGGCAACCCTGTCTTGGAAATCATGTTGTTAGACAACGGTGAACCTTCGAACTATGAAGAAGCGATGGCGGGCCCGGATTCCGACAAATGGCTGGAATCCATGAAATCCGAGATAGGATCCATGTATGAAAACGAAGTATGGACTTTGACTGACTTGCCCGTTGAGCGGCGAGCCATAGAAAATAAATGGATCTTTAAGAAGAAGATAGACGCGGATGGTAATGTGACCATCTATAAAGCTCGGCTTGTCGCTAAGGGTTATCGACAAGTTCAAGGGGTTGACTACGATGAGACTTTCTCACCGGTAGCGAAGCTGAAGTTTGTCCGAATCATGTTAGCAATTGCTGCATTCTATGATTATGAGATATGGCAAATGGACGTCAAAACGGCATTCCTTAATGGTTTCGTTAAGGAATAATTGTATATGATGCAGCCGGAAGGTTTTGTTGATCCTAAAAATGCTGACAAGGTGTGCAAGCTCCAACGCTCGATTTATGGGCTGGTGCAAGCATCTCGGAGTTGGAACATTCACTTTGATGAGATGATCAAAGCGTTTGGGTTTATGCGGACTTATGGAGAAGCCTGCGTTTACAAGAAAGTGAGTGGGAGCTCTGTAGCATTTCTCATATTATATGTAGATGACATACTTTTGATGGGAAATGATATGGAGCTTTTGGACAACATTAAGGCCTACTTGAATAAGATTTTTTCAATGAAGGACCTTGGAGTGCTTATATATTAGGCATCAAGATCTATAGAGATAGATCAAGACGCCTCATAGGTCTTTCACAAAGCACATACCTTGATAAGATATTGAAGAAGTTCAATATGGATCAGTCTAAGAAGGGGTTCTTGCCTGTGTTGCAAGGTGTGAAATTGAGCTCAGCTCAATGTCCGACCATGGCAGAAGATATAGAAGAGATGAGTGTCATCCCCTATGCCTCAGCCATAGGTTCTATTATGTATGCCATGCTATGTACCAGACCTGATGTAAACCTTGCCGTAAGTTTGGTAGGTAGGTACCAAAGTAATCCCGGCAAGGTGTTGGGAAACGTAGCATAAAATCAAAATTTTCCTACGTGTCACCAAGATCTATCTATGGAGTCATCTAGCAACGAGGGAAGAGTGGATCTACATACCCTTGTAGATCGCACGCGGAAGCGTTCAAGAGAACGTGGTTGATGGAGTTGTACTCGTCGTGATCCAAATCACCGATGATCCAAGCGCCGAACGGACGGCACCTCCGCGTTCAACACACGTACGGAGCAGCAACGTCTCCTCCTTCTTGATCCAGCAAGGGGGAAGGAGAGGTTGATGGAGATCCAGCAGCACGACGGCGTGGTGGTGGAAGTAGCGGGATTCCAACAGGGCTTCGCCAAGCGCTGCGGGAGGAGGGAGATGTGTCATGGGAGGGAGAGGAGGCGCCAGGGCTCAGGTATGGTTGCCTTCCCTTCCCCCCACTATATATAGGGCCAAGGGAGAGGGGGAGGGCGCAGCCTTGCCCCTTCCTCCAAGGAAGGGTGCGGCCAAGGGGGGAGGAGTCCATCCTCCCCAAGGCACCTCGGAGGTGCCTTCCCCCTTTAGGACTCTCCCCTCCTCTTGTCCCTTTGGCGCATGGGCCTCTAGGGGCTGGTGCCCTTGGCCCATGTAGGCCAAGGCGCACCCCCTACAGCCCATGTGGCCCCCCGGGGCAGGTGGCCCCACCCGGTGGACCCCCGGGACCCTTCCGGTGGTCCCGGTACAATACCGGTGACCCCGAAACTTGTCCCGATGGCCGAAATAGCACTTCCTATATATAATTCTTTACCTCCGGACCATTCCGGAACTCCTCGTGACGTCCGGGATCTCATCCGGGACTCCGAACAACTTTCGGGTTACCGCATACTAATATCTCTATAACCCTAGCGTCACCGAACCTTAAGTGTGTAGACCCTACGGGTTCGGGAGACATGCAGACATGACCGAGATGACTCTCCGGTCAATAACCAACAGCGGGATCTGGATACCCATGTTGGCTCCCACATGTTCCACGATGATCTCATCGGATGAACCACGATGTCAAGGACTTAATCAATCCCGTATACAATTCCCTTTGTCTATCGGTACGATACTTGCCCGAGATTCGATCGTCGGTATCCCGATACCTTGTTCAATCTCGTTACCGGCAAGTCTCTTTACTCGTTCCGTAACACATCATCCCGTGATCAACTCCTTGATCACATTGTGCACATTATGATGATGTCCTACCGAGTGGGCCCAGAGATACCTCTCCGTCACACGGAGTGACAAATCCCAGTCTCGATTCGTGCCAACCCAACAGACACTTTCGGAGATACCCGTAGTGCACCTTTATAGCCACCCAGTTACGTTGTGACGTTTGGCACACCCAAAGCACTCCTACGGTATCCGGGAGTTGCACAATCTCATGGTCTAAGGAAATGATACTTGACATTAGAAAAGCTTTAGCATACGAACTACATGATCTTGTGCTAGGCTTAGGATTGGGTCTTGTCCATCACATCATTCTCCTAATGATGTGATCCCGTTATCAACGACATCCAATGTCCATGGTCAGGAAACCGTAACCATCTATTGATCAACGAGCTAGTCAACTAGAGGCTTACTAGGGACATGGTGTTGTCTATGTATCCACACATGTATCTGAGTTTCCTATCAATACAATTCTAGCATGGATAATAAACGATTATCATGAACAAGGAAATATAATAATAATCAATTTATTATTGCCTCTAGGGCATATTTCCAACAGTCTCCCACTTGCACTAGAGTCAATAATCCAGTTCACATCGATATGTGATTAACACTCAAGGTCACATCCCCATGTGACTAACACCCAAAGAGTTTACTAGAGTCAATAATCTAGTTCACATTACCATGTGATTAACACTCGATGAGTTCTGGGTTTGATCATGTTATGCTTGTGAGAGATGTTATAGTCAACGGGTCTGAATCTTTCAGATCCGTGTGTGCTTTACAAATCTCTATGTCATCTCCTAGATGCAGCTACCACGTTCTATTTGGAGCTATTCCAAATAACTGTTCTACTATACGAATCCAGTTTACTACTCAGAATAATCTGGATTAGTGTCAAAGTTTGCATCGGCGTAACCCTTTACGACGAACTCTTTTACCACCTCCATAATCGAGAAAATTCCTTAGTCCACTAGTTACTAAGGATAACTTTGACCGCTGTCCTGTGATCCATTCTTGGATCACTCTTGTACCCCTTGACTGACTCATGGCAAGGCACACTTCAGGTGCGGTACACAGCATAGCATACTGTAGAGCCTATGTCTAAAGCATAGGGGACGACCTTCGTCCTTTCTCTCTATTCTGCCGTGGTCGAGCTTTAAGTCTTAACTTCATACCTTACAACTCAGGCAAGAACTCCTTCTTTGACTGATCCATCTTGAACACCTTCAAGATCATGTCAAGGTATGTGCTCATTTGAAAGTACCATTAAGCGTTTTGATCTATCCTTATAGATCTTGATGCTCAATGTTCAAGTAGCTTAATCCAGGCTTTCCATTGAAAAACACTTTCCAAATAACCCTATATGCTTTCCAGAAATTCTACATCATTTCTGATCAACAATATGTCAACAACATATACTCATCAGAAATTCTATAGTGCTCCCACTCACTTCTTTGGAAATACAAGTTTCTCATAAACTTTGTATACACCCAAAATCTTTGATCATCTCATCAAAGCATACATTCCAACTCCGAGATGCTTACTCCAGTCCTTAGAAGGATTGCTGGAGCTTTGCATACTTATTAGCATCTTTCAGGATTGACAAAACCTTCCGGTTGTATCACATACAACCTTTCCTCAAGAAAATCGTCGAGGAAACAATGTTTTGACATCCTATCTGCAAGATTTCATAAATAATGCAGTAATCGCTAATATAATTCCAACAGACTCTTAGCATCGCTACGAGTGAGAAAGTCTCATCGTAGTCAACTCCTTGAACTTGTCGGAAAACATCTTAACGACAAGTCGAGCTTTCTTAATGGTGACATTTACCATCATTGTCCGTCTTCCTTTTAAAATCCATCTGTACTCAACAGCCTTACGACCATCGAGTTGTTCTGCCAAAGTCTACACTTTGTTTTCATACATGGATCCTCTCTCGGATTTTATGGCCTCGAGCCATTTATCGGAATCCGGGCCCACCATCGCTTCTCCATAGCTCGTAGGTTCATTGTTGTCTAGCAACATGACTTCCAAGACAGGATTACGTACCACTCTGAAGTAGTACGCATCCTTGTCATCCCACGAGGTTTGGTAGTGACTTGATCTGAAGTTTCATGATCACTATCATAAGCTTCCACTTCAATTGGTGTAGGTGCCACAGGAACAACTCCTGTGCCCTGCCACACACTAGTTGAAGAGACGGTTCAATAACCTCATCAAGTCTCCACCATCCTCCCACTCAATTCTTTCGAGAGAAACTTTTCCTCGAGAAAGGACCCGATTCTAGAAACAATCCCTTATTGCTTTCGGATCTGAGACAGGAGGTATACCCAACTGTTTTGGGTGTCCTATGAAGATGCATTTATCCGCTTTGGGTTCGAGCTTATCAGCCTGAAACTTTTTCACATAAGCGTCGCAGCCCCAAACTTTTAAGAAATGACAGCTTAGGTTTCTCTAAACCATAGTTCATACGGTGTCATCTCATCGGAATTACGTGGTGCCCTATTTAAAGTGAATGTGGTTGTCTCTAATGCCTAACCCATAAACTATCGTGGTAATTCGATAAGAGACATCATGGTATGCATCATATCCAATAGGGTGCAGTTATGATGTTCGGACACACCATCACACTATGGTGTTCCAGGCTGTATTAGTTGTGAAACAATTTCCACAATGTCTTAATTCTGTGCCAAACTCGTAATTCAGATATTCATCTCTATGATCATATCATAGATATTTTATCCTCTTGTCACGACGATCTTTCAACTTCACCCTGAAATTACTTGAACCTTTCAATAATTCAGACTCGTGATTCATCAAGTAAATATACTCAACATCTACTCAAATCATCTGTGAAGTAAGAACATAACGATATCCACTACACGCCTCAGCACTCATTGGACTGCACACATCAAAATGTATTACTTCCAACAAGTTGCTTTCTAGTTCCATTTTACTGAAAACGAGGCTTTCAGTCATCTTGCCCATGTGGTATGATTTGCATGTCTCAAGTGATTCAAAATCAAGTGAGTCCAAACGATCCATCTGTATAGAGTTTCTTCATGCATATCTACCAACAAACATGGTTCGCATGTCTCAATCCTTTCAAAAATGAGTGAGTCCAAAGATCCATCAACATGGAGCTTCTTCATGCGTTTTATACCGATATGACTTAAGTGGCAGTGCCACAAGTAGGTGGTACTATCATTACTATCTTATATCTTTTGGCATGAACATGTGTATCACTACGATCGAGATTCAATAAACCATTCATTTTAGGTGTAAGACCATTGAAGGTATTATTCAAATAAACAGAGTAACCATTATTCTCCTTAAATGAATAACCGTACTGCGATAGACATAATCCAATCATGTCTATGCTCAACGCAAACACCAATCTCGATGGTAGAGGGAGCGTGCGATGCTTGATCATATCAACATTGGAAACACTTCCAACACATATCGTCAGCTCACCTTTAGCTAGTCTCCGTTTATTCCGTAGCTTTTATTTCGAGTTACTAACACTTAGCAACCGAACCGGTATCTAATACCCTGGTGCTACTAGGAGTACTAGTAAAGTACACATCAACACAATGTATATCCAATATACTTCTATCGACCTTGCCAGCCTTCTCATCTACCAAGTATCTAGGGTAATTCTGCTCCAGTGGCTGTTCCCTTATTACAGAAGCACTTAGTCTCGGGTTTGGGTTCAACCTTGGGTTTCTTCACTAGAGCAGCAGCTGAATTGCCGTTTCATGAAGTATCCCTTTTTGCCCTTGCCCTTCTTGAAACTAGTGGTTTCACCAACCATCAACAATTGATGCTCCTTCTTGATTTCTACTTTTGTGGTGTCAAACATCGCGAATATCTCAAGGATCATCATATATGTCCCTGATATATTATAGTTCATCACGAAGCTCTAGCAGCTTGGTGGTAATGACTTCGGAGAACCATCACTATTTCATCTGGAAGATCAACTCCCACTCGATTCAAATGATTGTTGTACTCAGACAATCTGAGCACAAGCTCAACAATTGAGCTTTTCTCCCTTAGTTTGCAGGCTAAGAAAATCGTCGGAGGTCTTATACCTCTTGACGTGGGCACGAGCCTGAAATCCCAATTTCAGCCCTCGAAACATCTCATATGTTTCGCGACGTTTCAAAACGTCTTCGGTGCCTCAACTCTAAACCGTTTAACTGAACTATCACGTAGTTATCAAAATGTGTATGTCAGATGTTCGCAACATCCACAGACGACGTTCGAGGTTCAGCACACTGAGCGGTGCATTAAGGACATAAGCCTTCTATGAAGCAATGAGGACAATCCTCAGTTTACGGACCTAGTCCGCATAATTGCTACTATCAACTTTCAACTAAATTTTCTCTAGGAACATATCTAAACAGTAGAACTGAAGCGCGAGCTACGACATAATTTGCGAAGACCTTTTGACTATGTTCAGGATAATTAAGTTCATCTTATGAACTCCCACTCAGATAGACATCCCTCTAGTCATCTAAGTGATTACATGATCCGAGTCAACTAGGCCGTGTCCGATCATCACGTGAGACGGACTAGTCAACATCGGTGAACATCTTCATGTTGATCGTATCTACCATACGACTCATGCTCGACCTTTCGGTCTCTTGTGTTCCGAGGCCATGTCTGTACATGCTAGGCTCGTCAAGTCAACCTAAGTGTTTGCGTGTGTAAATCTGTCTTACACCCGTTGTATGTGAACGTTAGAATCTATCACACCCGATCATCACGTGGTGCTTCGAAACAACGAACTGTCGCAATGATGCACAGTTAGGGGGAACACTTTCTTGAAATTATTATGAGGGATCATCTTATTTACTACCGTCATTCTAAGTAAACAAGATGCATAAAGATGATAAACATCACATGCAATCAAATAGTGACATGATATGGCCAATATCATATTGCTCCTTTGATCTCCATCTTCGGGGCTCCATGATCATCATCGTCACCGGCATGACACCATGATCTCCATCATCATGATCTCCATCATCGTGTCTTCATGAAGTTGTCTCGCCAACTATTACTTCTACTACTATGGCTAACGGTTAGCAATAAAGTAAAGTAATTACATGACGTTTATGTTGACACGCAGGTCATAAATAAATTAAGACAACTCCTATGGCTCCTGCCGGTTGTCATACTCATCGACATGCAAGTCGTGATTCCTATTACAAGAACATGATCAATCTCATACATCACATATATCATTCATCACATCCTTTTGGCCATATCACATCACATAGCATACCCTGCAAAAACAAGTTAGACGTCCTCTAATTGTTGTTTGCATGTTTTACGTGGCTGCTATGGGTTTCTAGCAAGAACGTTTCTTACCTACGCAAAAACCACAACGTGATATGCCAATTGCTATTTACCCTTCATAAGGACCCTTTTCATCGAATCCGATCCGACTAAAGTGGGAGAGACAGACACCCGCTAGCCACCTTATGCAACTAGTGCATGTCAGTCGGTGGAACCAGTCTCACGTAAGAGTACGTGTAAGGTCGGTCCGGGCCGCTTCATCCCACAATGCCGCCGAATCAAGATTGGACTAGTAACGGTAAGCATATTGAACAAAATCAACGCCCACAACTACTTTGTGTTCTACTCGTGCATAGAAACTACGCATAGACCTAGCTCATGATGCCACTGTTGGGGAACGTAGCATAAATTCAAAATTTTCCTACGTGTCACCAAGATCTATCTATGGAGTCATCTAGCAACGAGGGAGGAGTGGATCTACATACCCTTGTAGATCGCGCGCGGAAGCGTTCAAGAGAACGGGGTTGATGGAGTCGTACTCGTCGTGATCCAAATCACCGATGATCCTAGCGCCGAACGGACGGCACCTCCGCGTTCAACACACGTACGGAGCAGCGACGTCTCCTCCTTCTTGATCCAGCAAGGGGGAAGGAGAGGTTGATGGAGATCCAGCAGCACGACGGCGTGGTGGTGGAAGTAGCGGGATTCCAACAGGGCTTCGCCAAGCGCTGCGGGAGGAGGGAGATGTGTCATGGGAGGGAGAGGGAGGCGCCAGGGCTTAGGTATGGTTGCCCTCCCTTCCCCCCACTATATATAGGGCCAAGGGAGAGGGGGGGGCGCAGCCTTGGCCCTTCCTCCAAGGAAGGGTGCGGCCAAGGGGGGAGGAGTCCATCCTCCCCAAGGCACCTCGGAGGTGCCTTCCCCCTTTAGGACTCTCCCCTCCTCTTGTCCCTTTGGCGCATGGGCCTCTAGGGGCTGGTGCCCTTGGCCCATGTAGGCCAAGGCGCACCCCCTACAGCCCATGTGGCCCCCGGGGCAGGTGGCCCCACCCGGTGGACCCCCGGGACCCTTCCGGTGGTCCCGGTACAATACCGGTGACCCCGAAACTTGTCCCGATGGCCGAAATAGCACTTCCTATATATAATTCTTTACCTCCGGACCATTCCGGAACTCCTCGTGACGTCCGGGATCTCATCCGGGACTCCGAACAACTTTCGGGTTACCGCATACTAATATCTCTATAACCCTAGCGTCACCGAACCTTAAGTGTGTAGACCCTACGGGTTCGGGAGACATGCAGACATGACCGAGATGACTCTCCGGTCAATAACCAACAGCGGGATCTGGATACCCATGTTGGCTCCCACATGTTCCACGATGATCTCATCGGATGAACCACGATGTCAAGGACTTAATCAATCCCGTATACAATTCCCTTTGTCTATCGGTACGATACTTGCCCGAGATTCGATCGTCGGTATCCCGATACCTTGTTCAATCTCGTTACCGGCAAGTCTCTTTACTCGTTCCGTAACACATCATCCCGTGATCAACTCCTTGATCACATTATGCACATTATGATGATGTCCTACCGAGTGGGCCCAGAGATACCTCTCCGCTTACACGGAGTGACAAATCCCAGTCTCGATTCGTGCCAACCCAACAGACACTTTTGGAGATACCTGTAGTGCACCTTTATAGTCACCCAGTTACGTTGTGACGTTTGGTACACCCAAAGCATTCCTACGGTATCCGGGAGTTGCACAATCTCATGGTCTAAGGAAATGATACTTGACATTAGAAAAGCTTTAGCATACGAACTACATGATCTTTGTGCTAGGCTTAGGATTGGGTCTTGTCCATCACATCATTCTCCTAATGATGTGATCCCGTTATCAACGACGTCCAATGTCCATGGTCAGGAAACCGTAACCATCTATTGATCAACGAGCTAGTCAACTAGAGGCTTACTAGGGACATGGTGTTGTCTATGTATCCACACATGTATCTGAGTTTCCTATCAATACAATTCTAGCATGGATAATAAACGATTATCACGAACAAGGAAATATAATAATAATCAATTTAGTATTGCCTCTAGGGCATATTTCCAACACAAGGAACACTGGACAGCGGTCAAGAATATCCTGAAGTACCTGAAAAGGACTAAGGAAATGTTTCTCGTTTATGGAGGTGACGAAGAGCTCGTCGTAAAGGGTTACGTCGACACTAGTGTCGACACAGATCTGGATGACTCTAAGTCACAAACCGGATACGTGTATATTTTGAATGGTGGGGCAGTAAGCTGGTGCAGTTGCAAGCAGAGCGTTGTGGCGGGATCTACATGTGAAGCGGAGTACATGGCAGCCTCGCAGGCAGCGCGTGAAGCAATTTGGGTGAAGGAGTTCATCACCGACGTAGGAGTCATACCCAATGCGTCGGGGCCGATCAAACTCTTCTGTGACAACACTGGAGCTATTGCACTTGCCAAGGAGCCCAGGTTTCACAAGAAGACCAGGCACATCAAGCGTCGCTTCAACTCCATTTGTGAAAATGTTCAGGATGGAGACATAGATATTTGTAAAGTACATACGGACATGAATGTAGCAGATCCGTTGACTAAACCTCTCCCTAGAGCAAAACATGATCAACACCAGAATTCCATGGGTGTTCGATTCATCACAATGTAACTAGATTATTGTCTCTAGTGCAAGTGGGAGACTGTTGGAAATATGCCCTAGAGGCTATAATAAAAGGATTATTATTATATTTCCTGGTTCATGATAATTGTCTTTTATTCATGCTATAATTGTGTTATCCGGAAATCGTAATACATGTGTGAATACATAGACACCAACATGTCCCTAGTAACCTCTAGTTGACTAGCTCGTTGATCAACAGATAGTCATGGTTTCCTGACTATGGACATTGGATGTCATTGATAACGAGATCACATCATTAGGAGAATGATGTGATGGACAAGACCCAATCCTAAACATAGCACAAGATCGTATAGTTCGTTTGCTAGAGTTTTACCAATGTCAAGTATCTTTTCCTTAGACCATGAGATCGTGTAACTCCCGGATACCGTAGGAGTGCTTTGGGTGTACCAAAAGTCACAACGTAACTGGGTGACTATAAAGGTATACTACGGGTATCTCCGAAAGTGTCTGTTGGGTTGACACGAATCAAGACTGGGATTTGTCACTCCGTATGACGGAGAGGTATCTCTGGGCCCACTCGGTAATGCATCATCATAATGAGCTCAAAGTGACCAAATGTCTGGTCACGGGATCATGCATTACGGTACGAGTAAAGTGACTTGCCGGTAACGAGATTGAACGAGGTATTGGGATACCGATGATCGAATCTCGGGCAAGTAACATACCGATTGACAAAGGGAATTGTATACGGGGTTGCTTGAATCCTCGACATCGTGGTTCATCCGATGAGATCACCGAGGAGCATGTGGGAGCCAACATGGGTATCCAGATCCCGCTGTTGGTTATTGACCGGAGAGTCGTCTCGGTCATGTCTACGTGTCTCCCGAACTCGTAGGGTCTACACACTTAAGGTTCGGTGATGCTAGGGTTGTAGAGATATGAATATGCAGTAACCCGAAAGTTGTTCGGAGTCCCGGATGAGATCTCGGACATCACGAGGAGTTCCGGAATGGTCGGGAGGTAAAGAATTATATATAGGAAGTGCAGTTTCGGCCATCGGGAGAGTTTCGGGGATCACCGGTATTGTACCGGGACCACCGGAAGGGTCCCGAGGGTCCACCGGGTGGGGCCACCCAACCCAGAGGGCCCCATGGGCTAAAGTGGGGAGGGGAACCAGCCCATAGTGGGCTGGTGCGCCCCCCTTGGCCCACCCCATGCGCCTAGGGTTGGGAACGCTATGGTAGGGGGGCGCCCCACCTGGCTTGGGGGGCACTCCACCCCTTGGCCGCCGCCCCCCCCCCCTCCTAGGAGATCCCATCTCCTAGGGCCGGTGCACCCCCTAGGGGGCCTATATAAAAAGGGGGGAGGGAGGGGCAGCCGCACCCTGGACTCTTTGCGCCTCCCTCTCCCCTGCTACACCTCTCCCTCTCACAGAAGAACGGCGAAGCCCTGCTGCGGTGACTGCTGCATCCACCACCACGCCGTCGTGCTGCTGGATCTTCATCAACCTCTCCTTCCCCTTGCTGGATCAAGAAGGAGGAGATGTCACGCTTACCGTACATGTGTTGAACGCAGAGGTGCCGTCCGTGCGGTGCTAGGATCTCCGGTGATTTGGATCACGTCGAGTACGACTTCCTCATCCCCGTTCTTTGAACACTTCCACACGTGATCTACAAAGGTATGTAGATGCAATCCGATCACTCGTTGCTAGATGAACTCATAGATGGATCTTGGTGAAACCGTAGGAAAATTTTTGTTTTCTGCAACGTTCCCTAACATTTGCAACCGCCAGAACACTTCCAGACTTGTGAGAAGCCGCCTACACAAGATTTGGCGGCATGCTAGCTCCCGGAGGCCGCAGGCCACAGTCGTAGACACGCAAAGAGCAATCCGCGTAGAGGGAAGTGTTCAAATACTTCTCCATCACCAAAAATTATGAAAGATTACCATCAGTCTTATAGCACATGTGCCCATGTCGTGTAAAAAACTCATGATTTTATGGCGCTTTGAGTATTTAATAATATTCACGCCGCATCGTTACCGCAGAACGCCTACTACCATGTCATCGCCTTCCGTGAGGGGGGGGCACACCCCGGAGACGCGTGCCACCTCTTCGGACATGCCACCACGCCGTACGGCATGTATGAGGGCCCGGTGCAACGCTCCAGTGGCATTGCTACCCCCAGGGCCCCGTCCCGCCTAACCGTGTAGCGTTTGACCACGGGATTTAGCCCTTTGACTTTGCACGGACGGGCTTTGACTAGTGGACCTCTCCACCCGGTTGTGTTAGGCCAGCCCGTAGGAAAACTTTGGAGGAACATCCGGGCCAGACCCACAGCAAGATCCCCTCCATGTAGACTCCACACGTCCGTTTCCCCCCTCCAGGTGTCGGCGGCGGCGCCGTCCATGTGTGTGTGGGGGGGGGGCACACCCCGGAAACAC